>NC_134456.1:75061799-75373704 GCF_047948215.1 Lycorma delicatula
TTTATCTAGATGTTCTTCTAATTCTTCAGTTAGACAATGATGACCAAGGTGAACGTCATTACTATCAGCAAGATGGGGCACCATTTCACCCCAGCCTAGAAGTCCGAGATATTCTTGATACCTGATTCCCAGGGCGGTGGATTGGTCATAAAGGCCCAATCTCATGGCCACCTCGCTCTCCAGATATGACCCCGTTAGATCTTTTCTTGTGGGGTTTCATTAAAAATCAGATTTATGTACCACCTTTGCTTGTTAATCTTGTTGAGCGAGGACTTCGAATTAAAGCCGCAGACGCAGAGGTAACGCCCGACATGCTGTTACAGTCTGGAATGAAATCGATTTCACGTGGGATGTACATCTTATTACAAATTCAAGCCATATCGAACCAAAATGAATGTTGGGTGACAAATCTGATATATTTTTCTATGAAATGAGACCTCAACCGAATCTTTAAGTTATTTCAATAAATTTTTATATGCTTTTAAAGTTGTGAAGTCCTTTTTGAATCATCCGGTATTGAAATTTTTATATTTTAAAATTATTAATAATCCACCGGGTTGGGCTAGTGATAAACTCGTCATCACAAATCAGCTGATTTCGAAGTCGAGAGTTCTCAGCTTCAAATTTTAATAAAGGTATAGTTGCTTTTATTTTGCTTTGAATACTAAATCGTGGATACCGGTGTTCTTTGGTGATTGGGCTTTAATTAACCATACGTCTCAGTAATGGTCGGCCTAACTTTATTCAAGACTACATATTTATTGGTACAGTTACATTACACTGATAAGTCGTTAGTTACTAATTGTAGTTACGAAATAAAAATTGTAAAAAGATAATTAAAACAAGTATAATTTTAAAAATATTTGTAAACAAACTTAATGTAGGGACCGAACATTTTTTTGAAAACATTCATTTTACAGTATATTATTAAAATAATTTCAGATTTTACAAAAGATCACTTTAATATAAACAACAAAACTTAATACAGTTCTACATGGCTTAACTTATTTTTAAAGAAAACTATTTAAAAACGAGACGTTAACAGAGTATACACAACGACATTAATTACTGGCAGAATTAAACTTATGAGCAATTACTTAACTCCACCCTATAAGCAAAAATGATTTCTTTGTTCTTTGCAGCTGCAGCTAAAATCCAATAAACTGTAATATCTGGGAACATTGATATTTAAAAGGGAACAGGATACTACACAATTATTCCCCAAGCACTTGAAAAGGGTTTGTGAAAGTGGAATCGGGGATGTGTGAATGTCTGATGTTTATTTTAGGTAGTGGCCAACAGGAAATTGAGTGCGTTAGCTGAATAGTTTTCTCAACACGAAGCGGCTCACAAAGTAATTTTGCGACAGAAGTAATATGAAAACACAAAATACTATTTTCATTAATAAAAATACTAATTTCATTAAATTTTATTGACTATTTTAACATTTAACTGCAAAAAATGAATGGTTATTATATTATACAATTTGTTTATTAATGAAATAATTAATTACTATTCTATTTAAGAAATCAATATAATCTTGGGTTATGAAAAAAAATTAAATTCGATTTCCGTATGAGACAAGATGTACTTAATTTTAGTTGTATTATTATAAATAATCCTTAAAATAAAAAAAAATTATATCTCTTAATATCTTATTCCTGTTTGTCATTTTTATTTAATTTTCTTATTGTAAATTTCGATCATAAAACGCAGAAACATAAATAAAATATTTTTAAAATGGGATTATAATAAGGATAATTCTTTATAATTTACGCTCAAAATCTGTGTTATAGTCCATCAATATAATAAAAAAGGGGATTTTTTTTTATGAGCAAAAACATCCAAACATTTTATTTATTATAACACTATTAAATAGGTAGTAATGTAAACTAATGAATAAAAAATTACTGGTTGATTGTTTTAAAACGCATCCAAGCAGAATACTTTTAGAAAAGTTAATATAATAATTTCGGATGAAGAGGTTGGCAGCACTAAATATTATTGTTTTGTAATCAGTTGATAATTTTCTATTTCTTTTTCGTGAACAGTTAGTAGCTGTTGGTTATCTGTGTTTTTTTATTAAGTAGGAATGGGTTTGAACACAGAAGAAAGTATTTTTATTGTGGAAAATTAAAAAAAAATTAGATATTTGAAGCTTTTCAATTGCAGTTCCTGGGTAAGAATGTACCAAAATAAATCTTCAATTCATCGTTTAACAAAGAAATATATAAGGATTGGTTACGTCTGCAATGAGCAACATAGCAGGAAAGGTTCAGTACTAAATACAATAGCTTTTTAAACTCAGCTAACAAATTATTACGAGAACTTACGCAACAAAAAGGAATATTTCTGTACAGTCCCTTTAAAACTATCCGGCTACTTTACTTACCGTATTCATTAGTAGTCTGTTACATTAATAGTCGGTTACATTAATAGTCTGAATGATCTCTACTGGAGATCTCTACCAATCCCAACATCATCCGTTAACGATCTCTACACCCACAGAAAATTGATATTTGGTGTGTAATTTCCAGGCGAAGAATAGTTGGTCCGACATTCTTTGAAAACACTCTTAATAAAAACCCTCTACCAAGAGGTTATTTTCGCAAATTTAATTCTAAATTTTCAATTTATTTCAAATAATTAAATGTGAGATATTCGTGGTTTCAGCAAGACGGGATCACATGCCACACGACAAGAGTAACAATGGACGTTCTTGAGAAATTTCTTTGGTGAAAGAATAATATCGACTGGTTTAAGGTCAACTACGTCCACCATATCTTTCTCCGGCAGATTTGTTTTCTATGGATATTTAAAACATTGTATATTCAATAATAATCCACACACGATTGAAAAACTGAAATCCAACATAACTCAAGAATTGCTAGAGAATGGAAGAGGTATGTTTTGAAAGGTGCACAGAATATGAAAAAGGGAGAAAGGCTTGCACTGATGAACGTGATGGACACTTTCAGCATTTGTTATAAATATATTTGATCTCAATAATGTTTTGCACAAGTAATCGTAATATTTATAACTATTCCCATTAAATAAAAGATTATTTTTCAATATTAGGTTCTGTTTTAAAACAAATACTCTATATTTACAGTGTTAAAAAACAAACAGCTGCATACGGATGATAATAATAATATCTTTTTTATTTGGAAAAAAATATTAATAGGTTAATTGTGAACGAACAAAAATGAAAAGAAATAGGATTTTTACAGTAGAAAGTACGACTTCTAGAAATAATGACATCCATTCCTCTGCAGTACACATATAGTTTCTTTGAAACGACAATGAGTCACGTTTTAAATTATAATATTATTACTTACAGTGCGTTTCCACAAAGAAGTATATAGATAGATATACGGAGTGCTTCTGGTATGTTCAGTTATATAAAACTCAATTCTTAGATTTTTATTTGTTTATAATTGGATTTTCTTAGATAGATTTTTTCAGAAATTAATGCTCTACAAATTTTCTTTTCAATGTTTCTTATATTCATTAACAATTTAACAAAGTAATTTCATTTAAAAATAAAAAGTGCCTTTGTTTAGCGACAAGTTTATAACAACTTTCTCAGAATTTATTAGAAATATAGTTGTGGCACATATGTTTTTAAAATTTTAAATAATTTTTTTGTCAAACAAAAAAAATAAAACCATCAACTTTGTCAAGTTCCAAAAACTTCGTTATGGTTCATTAATGGAATAAAAATATCAGGGCGAAATTTCTTGTTAGCCGCAACCCGAACACAAAGTATTTCCGAGCCTAGTTTATATGTACTTTCCAGTGTAATCCACTGGAATATATCTTAAAATTATTTCAATTTTATTTTTGGGAGTCACTATATATGTAACCTCTACATCTCAATCATATTCTTTTTAGGTCCGAGTAGATATCATTTTTCTTTGATTCATTCTATGTAAAAAATTCGCAACTTAAGGTATGCTATTTTATTATTTTTATTTCTGTATTAAACATAAATATTAACTTAGCATCTCCTGAAATGTTTAATATTTAAATGACTTTAGAATATTTAAAGGAAAGAATTACAATTTAACGTACGATGACAGACTACTTAATAATAATTCCAAGGTAGTATATATCATATGTTAAGCAGTTTGATTTTATTTAACTGAATTTTTTTTTTATAGGAAGTATAAAATTTTCTTTCCTTTATTCACTGTTTTCATGAAGTATATACTCCACGTATAGAAAATTAACAATTAAATATATTAAAATATGTTGACAACCCAATTGTAAGACTTTCCCGACACGCTTTAAATATTATTCATTTATTTAATTCTACCGCTCACCTGTGACGTTATAACATAACAGACGACTACAGAAAATGCACCGGGTTGGTCTAGTGGTGAACTCGTCATTGTACATCAGCTAATTTCAAAGTTGCGAGTTCTAAGTATAATATCCTAATAAAGATCTGAATACTAAATCGTGGATACCGTTGTTCTTTGGTGGTTGGGTTCCAATTAACCACACATCTCAGGAATGGTCGACCGAGACTGTACAAGATTACATTTCATTTACATTCATACATATCCTCATTCATCCTCTGAAGTAATACGTTACGGTGATTCCTGAGGCTAAACAGAAAAAGAAAGAAAAGACGACTACAAAAACTATTCTTCAGTGCTACACTGATCCTTTGGTGGTAGGGGGTAGTAATGACGTAGTAAACTCACTTAGCCACGAGTTTATTTAGAGAATTTTTTGGGGTGGGGGTGCGATTTTGCAAAAATATTTTTTGGTAATATTATTTTTTAATTGTTAACAAATGTGGCTAAAAAAAAGAACACCTTAATTGGGCGAAATCTCGAGAAACTGAGGGTGACCTTGCTCTACAGCCTCCCCTTTGACCTTTTGCGTTGAAAATTTAATGGCATCAATGTCCCATACGTAGAAGTAATCTGATCTAGTTTGTTCAAAATCGGACAAGTAGTTCAGAAGAAATAAGGTGATTTAGAGAGCGACACCGAACATACACACGTACATACGAACATCCAGAAAATCTTCACCTGTTTTTGAATTTCTTCTGGCTCCTTAGATGTCAAAACGTAAAGATCCGACGAAAACCGCATATGCCCAAATTGGACCGATGACAATACTTTTCGTTCTAACGTTATATCTCTGCTATAGCCCTAAACGGGAAAGTAAAAGAAAAACACTCATATTTTTATTTAAACCGTAATACATATCAAAACACATATAAAGATTTATGTTAAAGGTTTTATTTAAGTAATATTTATTTTAAATCTCAATTCTTGGAATTGTTACTGCAGAGGAAAACTCTTTAATTTATTTTAATAATTACGTATTTCCACTTAAAAGAAAAAAATTCGCCGGGCGGATAAAATCATACCTTTAATACAATCTTTAAAATCTTCATAAATCAACATTGGTAACAGACATCAAATGTTAACATCGTAAAATGAAATTCAAGTAGCTATTTTACTACACAATAAAGTTTCTTGAATTTTTCTTTTAATTAATTATTTATGATTAAAAAAAATTAGTGAATTAACAAATCAGAAAAATTTTCGGTATATGAAATAAAAATTTTATTTAAAAAAAACCTTGCCACGATCAAGGTGGCCTAGAACACTTTCTGATTTATATTTCATTAGAAATTAAATGATACTGAGATTAATGAGTTATGCATTATATAAAACTGAAGGAAAATACGAGGTACGGTAAGAATATCGTTCAAACTACGTGACTCAATCACCATCGATTTTTCAAAACTGACATGTGCATTCTCATCATTTCCGTTCCGATAACAAATTTCAACTATTCTAGCAAAATTCTTACAAATTCAGTATTTTACGGAAATTTATTTAGAATAAAATATGTGTACAGCCGAACTTTCCTTATATTACAAGCTATTTTATATCATTTCAAATATTAATTTGAATATTTGGAAACAAACGTTATTCTCTAAATATTTTTAAACAAAAAGCCATATTTATTAATTATATTATCCTTCATGCAATATTAGGAATGTAAATACCAAATTTCATCGTATTTTTATCACTAAAATCAATGAAAAATATACTGATTCCAATATGATTACATCATTTTAAGGTGTGGTTAAATTTACTTACAAAATGAAATATAATAATAATTAAAAACGTAACAAATGCCTGACTTTCCTTCCCTTTGCGAATTTATTTTATCATTAGATATGTAGTACACTGATAACTAAAACGCTTTTATCTCTAATAACACATTAGGTAAATTAATTTAACTAGAATGCAAAAATTGTTCTAAATAAATTTAGATTAATAGTTATGATAAAATATGACAAAATTAATTCATTTAATTGGAGAAATAATGGAAAATTATTTTCCATACAACTAAAAAAAAATGAAGATAATAATTAACAATTTAAAATTAATAAAGTCAATAAGTTAAATATAAATTATAAGGAAATATTGAGATATTTACTTAGAATTTGAAAAAATCATCTAAAAATCCATATTAATTTCGCGATTAGTTCTAAAAATATCAATTTACTTACGTTATCAGATGGATCAATTAAAAACAGAAAAATCTATTTACAAAAGTGGTAAATAGCAGTTTTATCATCCATAATACCTGCAACAAATTGAAATAAATTAATTTTATTATTGATCATGGCCCATTAGTATTAATATAAATTAATTATATAATAATTTCCACTTACCAGCTATTTTTATTATGATGTCCAAGCACTTTCGGATATTAATTCATCATCTTGAACATTTATGTGTTATACATTATAATTATTTCCTTCACAAATTAATATTAAATGAATTTTGAATTGATCGTCAAAAGTTAAGAATCAGTATAACCAACCTAAGAATCAAAATAACTGTTTAATATTTATTTAAATATTACATTATTATCAAATTTCATTTGTTCATTTATCAAATATTTTATTATTTCATTATTTATTAACTTCATATTGACACGACGGACAACGACGACATTATTTTTAACCTTTGACGATCAATTGTTGTATTTATAATTTCTGTTTTTAAATATCAAAATTCATAAAAAATTTTTTTTTGTTTGTGGGCGAAAAAACGCCTGGGTGTTCTCATCGCCCGGAATTTTATTAATAAAGGGTAAAATAACTCCAAAATAATAAAACTTATAAGGTGTAAAATTAATATTAATATAATAAAAATTTATTAAAACAAGAGTCAAGAAGGCAAAATAAAACTCAAAACTAATACCACAAACGAATTCGTTAAAATATAAAAGTTAAAATAATCGAATAAAACTATATAAAACCTACCTAATTCCGATGGGTTGTGCAAAAGGTTCCCTTCACGGTTAATAAAATTATATACATAGAACCAAAAAAATAAAAATTGAAAATATAGGTTATAAATCTCTTCTAGCATAAAAATATATATGATAATATTAAATTTTTTGCAGTAACCTATGCAAAAACAGAAACATCCGGTCCAAAATTTCGTTATTATTGTACAAGATATCACGGATGTTTCTAGGTAGATTAAACTTACGACGCAATGCCGCATAACATATGCAGTCCACGAGAATGTGGTGCACAGTCATGCGGCAGTTGCATCGTGTGAATAGGGGTGGGTCTTCTCCTGACATTAGGTATTCGTGTGTGATCCTCGTATGTCCTAACCGTAACCGGCAGAGGACCACTTCCTCACGACGAGATTTTCTGCAAGAGGAGCCCCATGGCAACACTGAATCTTTAATCCGTCGGAGTTTATTATCGACAGTAGTCGCCCAGTCGCTTTGCCACCTTGCTCTCAGTGATTGTTTTACACGATTGATAAAATCAAAGGTAGTAACTCGGGTGGTGAAAGGAGGTTGAACACACGTTTTTTGGGCAGCATAATCTGCTCTTTCGTTACCTAGAATCCCTACGTGGCTAGGGACCCAGCAAAAACTCACTTCTGTGTTGCGATTACCTAACTCAGTAATTGCATCGTTAATTTCAATGACGACAGGATGTATGGAATAAAAGTTTTCTAATGCCTGGAGAGCATTACACAAGTCACAGCAAATAAGAATGCAAATTTAAAATATTAATTTGTGAAGGAAATAATTATAATGTATAACACATAAATGTTCCTGATGATGGATTGATTGATAAACGAAAGTGTCAGGACATATTAATAAAAATAATTGGTAAGTGGAATTAATTGAAATAAATTAGTATCATTAATATTATAAAATAAACTTAATCATTAAAACAAATAAATAAAATTACAATCAGGTACAAAGGGATTAGTTTGATTTTATTAAAATTAATTTTGACATTAGAATAAATAGGATTCAATTGAAGAATATAATACAATGTTACAATGTAAAACTAACTATAGATTAATTTGCATATCAAACTCAACTACGTTGAAAACATTTATTAATACATAACCGGAAAGTTATTTACAAATAAAATATTACCTTCAAGTTGACTTTTACATATTCTGCATTACTAATAGTACAATAGGATAATAAACCACGACGATACGATGTAGCAGGAATAAATTCTGCAATATGTAACTCGCATAATATTGTGAAGTTATCGTAATACAAGCTAAGTAGGACATATATTTTTTATACGAGATTAATGGGTCTAAATATTAAAAGTTATTAAATAACAGGTACTGCAGTACTCAACAAACTTTTCGTAGCAATAATTTATGTTATCTATATATTTACATTTAAAATTTATACTGTTTGAAATTTATTTTCCTCACAATATCATTAATTTTCAACAAAATTCAAGGAATTAAGTTTCGATTTTAAAGCATTGAATCCGATTAGTAACTATTTCCATGCGTTGCACAAAAGCAGAAAAGATTATTTTAATAAAATTTGCAGCTAATTCTTATCATAGATGAAATCAAAATTATGTTATAAAACACTACAGGAGTCGGTCTTTCAGTTTCACTTGAAGAAAAATATCTGGCATTTATTAAAATTCTCAAATGAAAAGTTTTGATTTAATTGTTTTTCTTTGTTGAAATATTATCAAGTTTCATTATTTTTAAAAAAGATCAACAAAATAATTTAATGGTAAAAGATTATACCGAGAATTAATTAACAATAATATTTAAGAAAAGGTTTTTTTAATTATTAAAAGAAGGAAGGCCATTGGAAATTGTTTTTTCATCTATTCCGTTGTTGTACGTACGTTTCTTCAAAAAGTCAACAGAATACAATTTGAAACAGTTTTGTTGAGGAACTTTTTATTTTAGGGGAACCTTTTCTTAAAAAATCCTTTAAGTAAGATTCATGTGGAGGAAATTTATTGAAAAGGATCAAAGGGTAAAAATTAATCAAAAAGAATTTTAAATAACGTTTATACAAATTATATTTTTATTTTCGGACATTTTTAATTTTTTATAACTTAGACGGTATTTTTATCCTGCAATTTTGACGAAGTACGATATCACGGGTTCTACCTTGATCGTCGCTTGAAGTAGAAGAACCATGTAAAAGGAAAGAAAAAACAGCTAAATATCAGGTTTTAGGAGTTTTATTGGTTATTAAGCAGGAATTCACATTTCTCACTGTCCAGCAAACTTTTAATACACAGTCTCATTCTGAAAACCATTTGGACGTATGGTGCATAGCTATGGGGTACGAAGAGCAAGAGAACAATGATGTAATAAAACGCTTTCAGAATAAGTTTGACAGAATCAATAGCGACGCCGTGGTTTGCACGGAACGAAGAAATTAATAACTATCTGGAACTGCCTTAAGTTCACGAGGAAATCAAGCGATTCGGTTCACATTACAAACAACAGCTAGATAATCATGTGAATTATCTAGCGCTGAATCGCCTAGACAATAGTGCGGAAATCCCGCGACTCAAACGCCTTCACGTGCTAGAACGACTTCAGCGTGATGAGTATCACGCTGGAATCTCCAATGATGTGATGAGCACGAGTGACGTGTGATGACCCTTCTTTTGATGAAGGATGTTTTGTTTTTATTTTATTTTATCTTGTAATAATATTTGATTTTTTGTTTTTATTAGGGTTTTAGATTTTTTTTTTCCTTTTTATAAAAAGTGCAAGTTCATTTATGCAAATGATACTGAAGTTCATTTATGCAAATGAACTACTGCCTTATGTATTTATATACTGTCTTATAACACATTTGAACTATCGTCTTATGTACGTATGTTTTATTGAGAGGATTCATTGAAAACCCTTCATTAAGTGCTTATTGTAATTCTATTTACTTATAGTTCCTTCTTGGAACCTTTATTTATCGTAAATAAATAAATTGTGATAAAAAAAACATCGAACTGAGCTATTTTCCTGCGTAATCAGATATTCTTGCTGGGGATTTTTTTTTGCAAAAGATACGAGTATTACAGGACAAGAATCATAAAAGCAAACAATATTCCAAGATACTTTCAAAGAGCATATTTCGACATCTTCATGAATGGTTTAACATCCGGTTAATTTACATGAATTGATAGTTGAATTAGTTACTCGTAGTTTAATGATAGTTGAATTCCTTTAATAACTGTACGAATGCAAAACACGACATAAAGAAACATTTCTGATAATCTCCATGGCGGAGTTATTAGTCTGGCCTTTCTTCCGGGAGCCCCGGAATCGAATCCAGATTAGGCATGGTGTACTTTAATGTTATAAAATTTCATTTCCATAATCCCACATACAAGCTTTTCAAAGCTTCTGTTATGAATTAATTCATCAACTAAAAATAAACTACACGAAAAACTGGAACTGAACTTTGTTAAAAAATGTGTTACCATAATAGTGATCTTGAAAATCACTAAAAAAAAATAAATAAATAATAAATCCACATTATGCTAACTTTTCTAATCTTTTAAATATTTAACTGGGTATGTGTTTATAGGCAAATGTACTTACTACTAACGGCTTGCCAGGCCTGACGTTGCTGCAGTATTAGTGTATGTCGGTGTAAAAATAATCTGGAACAGATTCAGGTTTATCACCCTCGAGACGTGTGGTTAATTGAAACCCAACCACCAAAGAACACCGGTATTCACAGTTTGGCATTTAAATCCATATTCATTAAACAAAGAGAAAACATGGAAAGAGAATAGTCCCCGTGGCCTTTCATCTTGGCGAGTTATATGGAATTATTTTGGTAATAATAATTCTGAAAGCTTATAAAAATACCTTCTGAAATAACATTTTGTTGTCAAAATTAAAATAATTTAAAAAATTAACTTTTGGATGATCGCATTTTCGTACACGAAAAAAGGCCTAGTCTGAGTCACTGAGGAACGAAAAAAACCATCGTTTACTCATT
The DNA here is from genome assembly GCF_047948215.1 of Lycorma delicatula. NCBI lineage: Eukaryota > Metazoa > Arthropoda > Insecta > Hemiptera > Fulgoridae > Lycorma > Lycorma delicatula. Next base: position 75,073,116 of record NC_134456.1, read on the forward strand.
TTGAGTAAATGTCTGCATGTCAAACTAAACTAAAAGACTCTCATTTTCTGAAATGTATTAGTAAATTATTCGGTTAAAACAAGATATTAGAAAAAAACGTCAAACCAGAATGAATTAATTTTAATACTTTTAAAAACTGAATGTAAGTAATCTGCTAAATTCATTGAAAAATTTCGATTTATGATTAATATTATTTTATCTACAAGCATTTTCCCTTCGCGGCTTTGCCCGTGATGTATGGTTTACTTGCGTTTTTCATCGCGGTCAATTTATTTTATGTTTTTTAATCAAGGAACCGGAGGCAGGTGTAGAGCCAACGCGTCGCACAGACGGTAGTAATAGTGTTTGTGGCTGTAGTAGTTGAACCGTCGCGCTGTACACCGTCGCAAAAAAAACAAATTCAAAAAACCTCGAAAACAATTTTTAAATATGTCTGAAGAATATTTGCAACTCCAAAAAAATAGATCATCCCCATCGCTATATGGTTACTTGCGTTTCCCGTCGTGTTGATGGCTTGTTTCGCTCCCCTCTTCCCGTGTAGCCGGAAGGATCTGCTCCTCGAATTCCTAGAGTTCATCAAACTCATGCATGTGAGAATAATAATGATAAATAAAATTTAAAACTTGTTCAATTTATAAAAAAGGGTATTGTAATTACTCCAGAGCAACAGTTTGGTCAGAACAGGATCCGAAACTTTGAGTGATCTAAGAATATCAGTTGTAGAACAGATGGCCGTCATCTTAAAAATATTAGTTGTAACTGGTTACCCGTATGAAGTACCGGTAAAAAAGTATTTTGACCGGTTCTTAACATTACCCGACTAACTACCCGACGAGGAGGTGACTGTACTTCGTTTCTCTCTTTTTTTAAATTATTTAATTAATTTTTTTAATGTTATTTAGTGAAGTAACTGGAGGCAGGCTCAGCTAGTCTCGTCGCACTACAGTAAAAGTGACTGTATAGCTTGAGCCGCCGCGCAATCCACAGTCGCATCCCTTTAAAAATAGAAATAAATAAAAAAAGAAATAAAATAAAAATGTCTGAAATGGATTTTAGACATTTATCTGAAAAGTATTTGCTAGTTCGAATCTACTGCTATGTCTCGTTTAGTACAGTATGAAGAAGGGAACAATTGCAATCATTGTTCAAATATTTTTACCTTTCTTCACCCCTTTCAAGGTCAAATTTCGAAAAATCTCGAAAGCGGTTTTTAGATATTTTAATGAAAATTACACACACTAAAAATTAAGTTGATATCTTCATTTGTAACCGAGAAATAAAAAAATTAAACGTGTTTAAAAAAAATTCAAAGTTCATTTTAATTCTTTAAAGTGGGAAATTCAAAGAATTATTTACATGAAAATTTCAAACACTAAAATTCAAGTTAATATCTTTATTTGTTGTTACTGAGAAATTAAAAAAATATTAAATTTCATTGTCATTCTGCATTTTAACCCTTTAAAATCGAAATTTTCAAAAATCATTTCTTACTGCTCATTTACATCGTACGAACATGTATACAAAAATTATCATCAATTTCTCTTCAGTAGTTTCTGCTGGGCGTTCATGAATCATCAGTCAAGTAGTCAGGGCAAATTCCTTTATAACTACAGGTATAGCGGGTATTCCGTAAGTCGCTTGACTGAGAAATACAATATTTTAAAAGCTGAAAACAATATTGGTGTTATATAAATGTTTTATACATAGTAAAATTTATTATATATTCTTTAAAAATCTAATAAGAATTGCTCAAAATGCTGCTTCTCATGTACTTCCAATACATTTTCACAGTGGATGCACTCAAACCAATTTTTCACAAAAATATTTATTTGCGTTTAACGTTTTAAATTAATCCTCGATTATTTTTCTCAACTGTTGCAAGTCTCTAGGCTTACGAGAGAAAATACTATTTTTCAAAATTCCCCAAACTGAAACGTCTAACTGTATAAGATCACATGATTGTGGTGACCAGGTGATCGGTCTTCCGATCCACTCGTCAATTCGCTGCTAATATATTCTTCTTACCAATAAACTACAATGTGGTGGAGCACTATCTTGTAGCCAAATTAAATTAATATTTTCAAACAAAGGATTATTTTGTAGCTCAGGTAAAACTACTTCCTATTACATATCAAGGTAAAAATCACCACTTTTGAAAAAGTATCGACCAACAATGTCACCTTTCCTTATACCAGCTCACAAATTGATGCCTGGAATATTTTGTTCTTGCTTAAGTACTTCGTTTGAATTTGTGTCATCCCTACACACAGTTATGACGATTGATACAACCGTTTGGTTTAAAGAGGCTTCATCCGTCCACAAAATGTGATTTTGAAACTTAGGCTCTCCCTTACATACCATTCACAGAACTCAAGATGCCTGTCGAAGTCATTTTCTAATGCAGTAATGGATGATAAGCTTTTAATTTCAATGCTATCAAAATATGATGTACACTACTGCGAGCAATTTGCACTTCAGCACATCTTTTAAGAAAAGGTTTTTTTGCGAACTGATTTTTGGGACATCTGTTATATAATTTCAGTAAAAATAAACCCAAACTTCTGTTGTAATACCATGGCGTAAACTAACTACACTAAGATTATTCAATATAATATTTTAAGATATAAATAAGTATTTCAGAACATATTCTTAATAATTTAGAGGTATAATCTGCGTAGTATACTTTCTTTCTTTTCCTGAGTAGACTCCGGAACGACGGTAAGATATTATCCACAGGATAAATGAGGATGATATGTATGAATGTAGCCTACCGGGCTGGTCTAATGGTTAACTCGTCATCGCAAATCAGCTGATTTCGAAGTCGAAACAACTAAGGTTCAAATCTTAATAAAAACAGCTACTTTTATACGGATTGGAATACTAAACAGTGGATACCTGTGTTCTTTGATGGTTGGGTTTCAATTAACTACCATTCTCAGGAGTTATTGACCTGTTGACTGTACAATACTACACTTCACTTACATTCATACATATCACTCTCATTCATCCTCTAAAGTAATACCTTATGGTGGTGCCGGAGGCTAAACAGAAAAAGAAAAAAGATGCGTATGAATGTAAATAAAGTGTAGTCTTGTACAGTCACATGTCGAATATTCCTGAGATTTGTTGCTAATTGAAACCCAACCACCAAACAAGACCGGTATCCATGATCTAGTACTCAAATCTGTAGAAAATATAAAATTAACCACCGTCTAATGGTTAACTCATTATCCCAAATCGGCTGATTTCGAAGTCGAGAGTTCTACGGTTTAAATCCTAACAAAGACAGTTACTTTTATACAGATTTGAATACTAGATCGTGGATACCGGTGTTCTTTGGTGGTTGAGTTTCAATTAACCACACATCTCAGGAATGATCGACCAGAGATTGTACAGGACAACACTTCATTTACATTCATACATATAATCTTAATTCTTTCTCTGAAGTAATACCTTACTGTGGTTCTGGTGGCTAAACAAATTACAAAGAGAGAGGTATATTTTGCAAAAAAAAATATATGCGAGAAAAAAAAAATTGAAAACGCTCTAGTTTTTGCTAAGGATATTCAGAAAATGTTTCGAATATTTTACAATATCTGATGAATTTTGCGAAAAAATACCGCATTTGCATATCATTAAAAGAAATCATTTTATATATTTCTGCCAAAGAACTAAATTATTATGAATTATTTTAAAAATCAGAACAGAAAATAATAATATTGTTATATAATTTTAATCACCGTTTCATCTTAATAACTATAATGCGGTTTTTAAAAAATTGTTTTCTAGTTTTAAAATCATTATAAAGTGAAATTAAAAACATGATTATGCAAATAATAATCCAGTAAAAAAATCTATTATTCCGGTTAAAAGTTTTAGAGGATTTAATTTAAAATTCAATATATTTTGCATTTATAAATAAATAAAAAATAAATACTCCCTCACAACACTGTATTATTACATTTATTACGTAAAAATTCATGAAAACGTAAAACAAACTGTAGAAACTTATAACTACTTCAACTTAACTTCTTACTACAATTCTGTTTTAACATTTTTTTCAGGAATAGCCGACTTTTATCACTCCAAGAGAAAAGCTTAACAATAAGTTTGTGTTAAAGTTCATCATAATATTGTATCTTTTTTTTTCTCTAGAAGGTACATTTATAACATCAGAAGGAAATATATATTATTATTTTTTTGTTTATTTCTATAAATTTCACACGGATACATACAAATTTTTATATATTTAAAAAAAAATTTTTTTAATTGTTTCTGATGAGTCTGAGGAACCCCACTTACGGGCGGAGTGTCGGACTCGTTAACAGGTTCCGCTACATGTTACTCGTATTAAGAGAGCGTATGTATGCCTGCGCCGTACCGACTAAACCTCATATCTTACCGATCCTCCCCTCCCGGGGTGGAAATCACAATTAAGCATTGCACGTCCGCGGGAAGTGCCTTTGGACCAGACAGATCCAGAATCTCCGTGCTTCATCACCATGTTATCTGAAAAGGCCTTAGCCTCACCAGCCATAACTTTTATTCTCAGTTCGAGGCCTTCTCCTCTGCCTCGTCTTGCTGAGATGACGACTCCTGAGATTGTCTCTCCAGCTCCGGCTTTGACTTATCTTAAGAGTTGAGCATAAAATAATCCTTCTTTGTTTATAATTATCTTTCTTGTAGTTACTTCAGCGTTATCCGTGCAACACTCTCCTCCTTGGCTATATGAAACAATTTTCTCTTGCTACTTCTCCTGATTAAGTATTCTAATAGCCCTTGTGCCCTGTCCTGCCCAATAATATGGCCAATTGGATTGGGTTTTTGACTAAACCCTCTATCTTCAAAATTCCATTCAGAATACGCTTAGCAATCTGGGTATCTTCCATTTCCGAATTTATGATGATCACAAAAGTTTCACCCACACTGGCACCCTCTTCTGCTCCACCAAGTAGAATGTCAGTTTCCCAAGCATCTTTCAGAATACTGCCTGGAACCAACTTTCCTTCATTAAGCATGATGGTGGGACACCATCACATATTCTCCGGGCAAACAGACATTTCTTGTCCTGTTTCAAGTCTAAGACCATTACCGCCTTGTGACCCGGTCCCAGGTCCGGGATACCCGTTTTAATATTCACACTGTAGAAAATATCATCTGCCCACCTTGCGGAGATCATCAGGCCCGCGATTTCTTCATGCGTAACAACTTGTTCTAATTTCTTCAATATCTTTTCTTTCGTAACGGTCGTTCTGCTGGGCTTATCCGTCAGTGTTCCGGCTTCAGCTGTCTCCCGAGGGGCAGTAACGGTCCCGGCTAGCGAAAACATCTCAATAAATTTTAAATGTGTTAAAGAGAAAGAACATTATTTAAGTAAAAGATTCTAAATATGTACTTCACAGATAAAATAAATAAGCGAAAAGACATTAAATTATAATTAAAATATTCTACTTCCAAGATTTTATTGCTAATAAAAAAAAAATTTATAAAAAAAATACCTAACATTCCAAAGCGGAATAAATAAGAGAATTTAACTACACTACAGGTATGTAAATACTTATTTAGAGTATTAAACAAATCAAGGATAAATAATTACATTACCAAACAAAAATGTAGTAATTTTAACGTTTTAAAAACTTCTTGATTATTTTAATAACATTTTATTTAAAAGAATTAAAAAATGAAATAAAAATTCCTTAAAAAAATAAATAATCTCTTCACTCAATGATAAATATTTGAAATTAATTTCTTATATCATCTCATTTTTTAAAAAGAATATACAATAAAAATGTTAGAAAAATAAATTTAATTTTTAAGAACGGGTTTGCCTCCCGTTTCTTTTCGAAGAATTGAAAAGTATTCATACCACTATAATACCTTATTTACACAAAATGTAAAAAAAAACTAAATAACCAAGTTAATAACTTGAAAGAAAAATAAATAGCACATAATAAAATTTCAATTTTTGGGAATGTGATTATTTTCCTAGAAACCTTTTCAATGATATTCTTATTGGAATAATTTTTTTATATGCTAAACGAACATTTGCTATACAGATGTTGCATCTAAGTTTAAAGTATAAATTTACAAGAAATTTAAAAGGAAACATCTTTATACAGTGTATATATATATATATATATATATCAAATCAATCTTTTATGTATTATTTATATCTATAAACGTTAAACCACTAAATTTAAAAAAAATTAAAGAAGTTTGATGTAAATTTTTCATTAAATGAAAATGTTTTCAAAAAAACAAACTGCCGAACTTTATAAATGTACGTTTGTATATATTATATATTATACATAAAGCAGAATGTTTGTCTGTTTGTTGTATGTTCTTGCTTGCATCACGTGAGAACCAATCAACCAATTGTTTTCAAATTTACAGGATACATTCGCGTTATCCCAGGTAAGGGATTAAGGTATAGACCGAAGTCCTAGCCCCCTTGAGAGTGAAGTTGTCAATTAAATATATTGATTAAAAAAAAAAAATTAAAAATTACATTAATTTCTGTCACCAAGCGAACAGAAATAGTTGTGAAGTTTTCTTCGTCAAAGGTCTGTGTATTTTAATTTCCGTTATTACTAGTATGATTTAATTTATAATTTAGTTTCATTTTCAGGTTTCGAAAAAGCTTGAATATTTTAATTATTATTTATCAGTATTACTCTCACAACCAAGAGAGTAACGAACAATACGGGGCCCCCTAACTAGACGGCAATGGCGAGCGAAATGAGCTCTGCAGCCTTGGGAAGCCCTTGGATCGGCCCCAGAGCTAGTCTGCGCCGCTCTGGACCATGGGGATCCAGGAAGCAGACCCCCTGGCTAGACGGTAGGGCAAGCGAAGCGAGCCCCGACCAGCTAAAACATATACAAAAAAGAGAAATCATAATTTTAGTAACAAATAAGAAAACATTTGTGAAATCACCGAGGGAATTTACTGGGAGTAAGTTAATTGCAACAGATTTACCGTAGGTTCTTACAGGAGCTAAAATCTGCAACAGCTTTTCTTCAACAGTCTGGCCCATTAAACTTTTATTAGTCATCTACACCCTAACTAATGGCTGATAAAAATGAGCAATTCTATGGATGTAAAAATTGTTTTTTTTTTGTATAGAATTTATCAATGAAACTAGGTTGTGCCTGGGGAGTTTACTCCCCAGGTATGATTTACTAACTTTAGCAGGGCGATTGATCGAATTGCAGTGCATACTTATTAAGGGGGTAATAAGTTTAAATGTTGGTGGCGATCAACCTAGAGCTATTCCAAGCGGTCCTTAAAAGTGGAGCTGTAGTGGGAGACTAGAGTTTATACTCAGCACCCGATGGACCAGACCTGAGGTCCTCTGGGACTTAGAGTTTATGCTGGCTGCATTCCAATCGCTTAAATTAACGATATTCAATGCGGGTTGACTGAATTTTGCTGATTGATATGCTGTCGTAGCATACTTGATGCCACGACATACTTGATCTATACGTACAGGGTATAGTTTACGGATTTAAAGTGGTGACAGGCGCGGGGTCTTCTATCTTCCGCGTGTAGGCTTATAGCTTAGTTCCTGAGAGCTACGTGGTAGTATTAGGTTTCAGTTGTCTTCTTCGAAAGGCAAAATTTTACTGGTGCAAAATTACTGATGTATATGTCCTTGGGGGCATTTGCATCGGTGGTATCTCACGAGGCCGGACTGAAAACTGTGGAATGCGATCAGTATGAGGGCAAGAAGATGTCCTTCGTTAAAAGCCACTGCTGGTATGGAACGGAGGGGGTGGTGTAGCCAAATGTCACGCTACGAGGCGGGATCTTCTCCCTTCGGGGGGGAATTGAGATGTTCAATGAAACTGAATTAATGCAGTAAAACTGAAACTAAAATAAAAAGATAATTTTCAGTCGTAATTAATTAATTTTGGAAGGCGTATATTAAGTGAGCTGAAGATTTGTCCCTGTCGTTGTTAATCGAACTGTCGGCTGGTTTTGGCGGGACGGGCGAGCGGGGTTTGCTGTACTACCTAACCAGATGACATCACCCGATTATTAATAACATGATACGTTTGTATATGAAACGCTAACACAACAGACTAGTGTAATACAATGGAATGACTGGTACACTATTCACAGCAGCTGGCGAGGGGCAAACTTTCAGCTCACGTATTGCAGCCAGTGCCAAAAAGTATTTATTATATGTAATAATTGCATATTAAATAAAACATGCAACAATGTTGATGTTTACAAAGTAGAACGCACAGAGTGGCGATTAGTTGAATGAAGTCTAATAATTGGCACCCTTCCCAACAAGTGTACTGGCCGCCGTTGTCAAACGGGAAATATTATTTAAAAAAATAAAAATCGTTACAGATACGTAGCAACAAACCTTAAAAAAATTACAAAAAATTGAAAATGGTTTTACGGTCTCAAATAAAATTTAATTTTTTTCAAATAAAAAAAAAAATAAAAAAGTCAGATTTCCTCGTAAAATACTTTTTTGCTTCGCTCTGTCAATATATTACATTATTATCAATATTTTTTTCTAACTGCTATTAACATACCTGCACAAGCTTACAGGTAAAAACCAATTTAAAAAAAGTAGAAGAAAGCCAATAAAGAGATTAGCAACGGAACAAGGAACGTTCACAAAAAATTATTTAAAAAAAAAAGCCGTCTAACAAGATTTGTAACCCTAGGTAGATACCGTGTAAGTTTATTATTGGTTATCCTTCGACTTTTTTTATGTTCGTAAATTTTCTTTAACTATTTAAATCCTATAAGAGTAGAAGCATAAGAAGGATGTAATCACATCGTGGAAAATGAACATGCTAAGAGGGGAAAAAGATAACCTGAAAATTATACATTTTCAAGTAAAAATAACGTAATGAAATATTGGTAACGTGAATATATTCGGTAGATTTTATAAGAAAGCTACCTATTGTAATGGGTACTACTACGATTCGACTTGCGGAAAATTTCCAGATATCTTCGCGTTTCACATCCCCCAGACCCCAAAACCACCATCAGTTCAAAATTTTACACACACACAAATATATTTCACTTTATTGTGGGCACGATAACTGCCGTAATTTTGCGTCAATCACTTTTAAATTGATATTTAAAATACGACCCAATATCTCGATCGAGTTCGTTAATGGGAAAAATTGGACCAGGAGGGTGGAAATCGGGGGGCTTTTTCGAAAAACAAAATATCGCTATAACTTTCTTATTAATTTATCGAATTAGTTTAAAGTTCCTACTATTCTTTCGATAAGAGCCTAAATCATACCTAAATAAAGATTTTTGATATCACCAATAATTAGCCCAGGGTGTGGAAAAATGGGGTTTCGAAGAAAAAAAGAATCATACCTCCATTAATAGGCACAGTATCGAATCGGTTTGAAGTGGTAGTTAGTCCTCTAAATATTACCTAAAACGTTTGTCTGAAAGAATTTGACCAACCCTTACGGAAAGGGATGCCTAAAATGTTACTGGTATTGTAAGAAGATGCGGCTTGTCGTATGCTAAACATATGAACATTTTTTTCACATGCAACCATTGTATTGAGTAAATTTGAATTTTTTTTTAACGTTAAGGTGGAAATTTTTTTTATCCCCTATTTAGCACCGGTGAAATCAACCTCCGCCTTCCGACACGCCGAAGGGAGCAATGGGAATGGAATTTTTACTAGTAATTTGTATCTCGTATCAAATCATTTACGGTTGTTTTAACTTCCTTGTACGAAGTAAAGGAAGTATTGTGATATATTATACGGAAAGTATTGTATACGGAAATATTCATTTTGACCATCCTTGAATCCATTTTGACTAGTTTTAGCGTGACGTCTGTACGTACGTATGAATCTCGCATAACTCAAATACGATTAGCCGTAGGATGTTGAAATTTTTGATTTAGGACTGTTGTAAAACAATAATCAATAATTTATAATACCAGTAAACTGAACTTAGTATAAAGTAATATTTATCCTATATTTTAGACTGAGCATAACTGATTACTTTAGAAAAAAAAACAATTAATACTTTAAACTCCTAATCAGTTGAATTTAAATTAATGGCTTAACTGAAATAGTATAATTAAGTATAAAATATATCCTTTAGCTTGTAATAAAAATAAAAATACACCATTGTTTTTATTTTTACTAATTTTTATTACAATTGTAAGAGGAAAAAACACATCAAGATAAAGATATCATTCAATGTCAGTCTAAATGTTACCTCGTGTGAAAGTAATTTAGGAATCTAGTACTTCTATCTTTTACGGAGAAAAAACAATAACCTGTGTGAGAAAGATTCTGTATTCTTCACGACAAAGATAATACTAAAGGGCGGCAGTAGATGTTATATACACAAAAAAAAAAAGAAATAAGATGAAAAATTAGACGTAATATAAAATCGTGCACGCCTTAATCTCGCCACAACAGCAAACATTATTGACGTACTTTTTAAAAACTGCTTCAGGGTAGGTACTAACGTAATTATCGAGATAGATAATACATCCTGAAACATTAGTTTAGTTATATCTGATACATTTAAATCGAAAAAAAATTTTCCAGTATTTAAAAAACATCTTTTAATTTCAAGAAAAAAAAAGAATAATTTGCAAAAAATAATAATGGTGTATATATATATATATATATATATATATATATATATATATATATATACACACCAGCGCGCGCACACACACTCGATTTGCTTTATACACTACTACTGTTTTATAAATACCCATTGTTGTTTTGTTGTTTTAATATAACGACCAGGAAAATATACATAAAATTGTCCAGGGTTTTATGTCAGGAACATTCACTATTTTAACACAAAATAGAAGTTATTTTTCTGTATAACTGAAAAAAAATCTATGTTCAGGTAATATATATTTTTAATCATTTCTTCCTCGTAAAATAAAAGGATGTATAACGCAATGTATTAGAATTTCCAAAATATGTATATTAGATAAAATTGCAGGCATAAGTTTAGTTTTCTGATAAGAGATTATAAATTATATGGTCCTAATTAAATTTAAAAAATCCCTTTCGGAACGCGGAGATAGATTTCACCGGAGCTAAGTACGGGATAAAAAAGATTTCCACATTAAAATTAAGAAAAACTTTAAATTCACTCAATATGACATTAATTACATGTGAAAAATGTTTCACTTTTTTAGCATACGAAAAGCGCCTTCTTAGAATTCCAGAAATATTTTGGTGATCCTTTGCCGTAAGGGTTGACTGTATCAGACAAAAGTTTTAGGAAATATTTATAGGGCCAACGACCACTTTAAACCGATTCGATACCTATTAAAGTAAGTATGATTCTTTTTTGTCTTCGAAACCCCATTTTTCCAGCCCCTGGGCCATGGGTTGGTGATATAAAAAAACCTTACTTAGCAAGTTTTAGGCTCTTATCCAAAGATAGTAGGGGCTGTAAACGAACTTTTGTGCTGCCGGTGGTTTTGGGGTCCAGGGAATGTGAAACGCGAAGATATGTCGAAATTTTCCGGAAGTCGAATTATGGTACCAATTACAATAGGCAGCTTTTTATGAAATTTACCTAAAACACTCAAATAAGTATCTATCAAAAAAAATCTGTGTTCTTGAATTTTCCATGAAAATTCAGTAACACAAGTACTTAAAGAAAACTACTGGAAGATTTAGGAGGATGAATTATTTCTACATACGTCATATAATAAAAATCAAACATAAATTAGTTATTTATGTATATAGTTTATGCGATGTAAACATCGCATAAAAATTGATTTAAAAATTAATTCCTCCGCAAGTAACATGATATTGAAAAATATTTTCATGTTAGGCACATTATTTATTTTATTTTTATGAATAGAAAATTAATAAAAATAAACTCTATTTTAAATTAATCTGTTAGGAAATTTTACAATTTGTAGTATAAATTTACAAAAATTGGAACAAATTCAACTGTGTGCTACGGTAATCAGTCCTAACATACGATTATAAGTAGGAAACAGAATTTTCGGATAAATGATTAAAAAAAAATAGGATTATCCACGTGTTATAAAAAAGTCGAATACAATATTCAATAACGCCTCTATTAGAAAAAATATCACTTCAAATAGGTAAATTATAGCAATAGAGAGTTACAAGTAGCAATTTCTATTTAAAAGAAAGGAGAACCTTGCAAAACGTTAAGAAAAATTTCCTAATAGAATTAAATCGATTTTTGAAAAACAATAAAAAATTAAAAAAAAAAACTCCAATTTTAATGGTTAAGTAACTTAGTAGAACTTTTAAAAAATTACAACGGTATTTAAAAAACTCATATATACCGAATTTTATAACCATATGTTTGTTACTTTTGTACGCAAGTGGATCTCATAATATTATGTGGAATCTGTGCTGAAGGAGATAATGTTTAAAATTATAGAAATACTTTCCCTCGGTTAAATGGCTTGCTATAATAGTCAGAATAAGAACATTCTATTGGAAATATTTGATTAAACAAAGTATCAAACCTTTAACGACAAAATAAGAATAATTTTGAATTATAAATAGTGATTGTTAAGTACATGAATTCTAATATACCAATACTAATAATAATAATAATAATAATAATAATAATATAACAGGAATTATTAAAGATTACAAAAAGGGAATTAATTTACCAAGAAGGTAAACCCTTCAAAAAGGATGGGAGTTACTTTAAAATCTTGAACAGAAAAACTGAGTTGCTTAAAGAATTACTAACATTTAGAATTTTATAAAAAATTTATTATATTTATGAGAATACTGTCCGGTTTCGTAATTCTGAATTAAATAGGAATGGTTCATAATATTAAGTACTTAGTACCCTCCACAACAATAATAATCATCAAAGTCCTAAATAACACACACCTTTTTCAATAAGCTAGAAAAAATATTCTTTATCGAGAACAAATGAAAAGTGGGCTTATATACATATAAAAGCGCACTCAATAAATCCGATAACAATTGACCTATTGTACCGTAAAGGGATAAAATAATAATAGGTGCTGTCAATTTTTAATAAAATGAAAAAATAAACAACAGAAGAATTAAAAATAGATCATTCATTTTAATTAATAATTCATTCAGAATTATTTTATTTCATCATTATAACTATGAATGAAAATAATTATGCGAAAATGTACACACTTTTTTTATATTCATTCATGTCAAACATAAGTACGTCGTACTACTGACGTCAATTTATTTTATATAACTCAAGCACTTTTGAACGATTGTACGATATACTATGATAGCTGACCTGGAAAGAAAGAATAGGGTTTAAAAAAAAAACGGGAAGTGTGTAGAATAGAAAATAGAATGATATTGGTAAGAGAAGTGAAGATGACCGAACGTGTAAGGCCGTGTACGACAGCTAGAAAGAGAAAACAGTGAGGGGTGACGAGGAGAATAGTTTCAGGACACATTCCATGAATTATCCATGAGGGCCCCACCCCCGTCAAGATGACCCTTGTGTGGTGACAGCGACTCCCACAGCCTTTATAAATGCAAGATAAATCTCCATCCCTCCTGAGATAGAGGTCGTTGCTAGCCCACCTAAACCAAAAAAAAAGAAAAAAAAGGCTTTTAAACCTTGTTAGATTGTAACCTATTTACTTTTATGTTCCATTTTGAATTCACTAAATTATATATATATATATATATATATATATATATATGTGTGTGTGTGTGTATAAATAAAAATCTCGCTCAAATTAAATCAGATTTCAAAAATCAGGGTTAACTTTTATAGTGATCATTATGCATTTTATGTGATAATGTATAATAATAAAATACTAATAAACCATTATTCTAAAATCTCTTGGCAGTAATTCACCAGTCGTAATAAAATTTGATTGAATTCTAACTTTTATAACACAACATATACCTATTTTCACTCGATTTACATATAGGCTTTCGCTATAAAACAATAGAGAATTATTATTAGATATATTCTCAAACAAAAAACTGAATAAATTTGAATCTAAAATGACTGTTAACAGTTAATCTAAATCTTAAAAAGTAGTTTTATACTAGTATAAAAATTCTATACAATTATTAATAGGTCCTAAATTATGTTTAAAAAAAATTGAATTAACCTTGTCTTCATTGTTAAATTTAGTCGTAATATTTTCTTTCAACTAAGAAAATGTATAAATTACGTATATGTTTACATGTTAAAATACAAATTTTTATTAAAAATAATTAAAAAAATTCTAATCTTGTTCGTAATAGTAAATTATCAAAAATCGAGATGAGCTTAATTGACAGCTGTTTCTTTCTTATCATGTGATAAATATTCCAACTAACTCCGCGTTATAAAACTGCTTAAGAAATCATTGTACCCGGCTTCTCTAACCTGTGAAATTATTTAAGTATAACGTGAATGACAGCACAAAAACTAATTAAAGAAAAAAAAACAACAATAAAGTAAGGTTTTTAATAGATCCAACAAACGAATAGTTCGTTATTGAATTTGATTTCAGGTTAACATCATCATTAGAGGATTACAATAATATACGAATAATTGCGATCGGACGTCGGATTCACCTCAAAATGGCCCCCAAAATTTTTTAATAATCATTACCAATAATTATATAAACTCATGTTTTATATAATTATATAAAATCATGTTGGTTAACCCGGCAGTACGCTTGCGCACCGTAATGCAAGCTGATAATTTTTTGCCTGTTTTTATTTCCTCCATTAATTATTAATAATAGTAAATTAATAAAAATTAATTAATAATAATAACAACAAAAATTATCAGCTTGCATTATGATGCGCAAGCGTAGTACCAGGATAATTGTCTGTAATAATTAAATTTGTTTGTCAATGAATTTTTACAAATGAGGTGTCGATTTGTTCATAATACTTAATAAATTTTGTAATAAAAAAATTTGATCAACAAATTGTTAAAAAGATATTGAAGATTACAAAATTAAGATAGCCGCCATTTTTAAATTGTTGAAGGCGAATTTTTAAAATTTTTTATTTTGAGGAACAAGACAGCAGTCGTACATTTTCCAAATTTACTTAAAATGGGGTATACCCGTTCCTGAGAAATTGGACTTACGTTCAAAGCAAAATTGGACTTACGTCGATGTGAACTTTTTTTTGCTCATTTTGATATCCTGAATTAATTCCTAAAGTTCGGCGAATACGACCCGGAACATTTTGTATATGTACATGTATATATATTGTTGCGTTTCATAAATGGTGGGCTGGCTGTACTTTCTCAGATTCTAATTGTAAAACTAAACAAATAACCTTAGGAATAATGGACGATTACTCCTTCGTTCACCCCCTGTCCGCCATTTTGTTATTTTTATATAAAATTTATATCTCAAGTTCGGATAAACGAATCAAATTAATATTTGGTAAGCATCTTGGTAATAAAGTTTTAAAATCAGCAAAAAATCAGGATTTAAATACCTTCGCAAATAATAAAATGGGGGTCAAGTTTATTTTTCAATCCGTAATATCTCCATAAATATTAGTTTTATTAAAATGTTTGTTATTGTCTAAAATACTAAGCTTTTTTTTTAACAAAGTGAAATTTTATTTTTTTAAATCAGTTTAAAATAGCTGCAGAATTGATGTAATTTATTGCCCGTTTTCATGTCCACCACTTTTCCTTCAATTCGATTAGATATTAATTGTCGTTATTTATTGTTAATTCTATTATTGTAAACTAGTATAAAATTAAATAATAATTTTCTCACAATAATAGATCTATTAATTTAAAAAAATAAATTTTAAATAATAATAAATCAATTGATATAAAATTTTTCATTACTGCTGATCATGTTAACAATGTAAATATGAAATGCACATTATTTAAAAATAAAACCATATTATTGAAAGTAATATAAACTCATTGTGTACTTATTGGTGTTCTTTTAACATTTAGTGTCATTGGTTTATTTTTTAAGTTATGTTCTTTTATCATCATGGAATTTGAATATTCTTTTGCGAAAATACGTGGCTTGCATTATATGTATGGTTTAGTAAACTGCAACACAGCAGAAGTAAAAAGACTGTATCAAAACAGGTTTTCTAATAAACATGTGCCAAATGGAAAAACTTTTGAAAGACTTCACAGACGGCTTAGGGAAAAGGTTCATTTACACCAGAGAATCATGACCGTGGTAACACCAACGAGTACTAGGACTACTGAATTAGAAGGAAGTGTTCTAAATCGTATGAAAGAATCCCCTGATAAAAGTAGACGTTTTCTGGCACTACAAGAAGGTGTGGGCCAAATTGACTGTGTGGCGGATTTTAAATGTTAACTGTCTTTACCCTTATCACTTGTAGCGCGTACAGGGATTGACTGCCAATGATTTTCCACGTAGATTGGATTTCTGTAACTGGTTTCGAGGAACATTAATTGAAAACCCTTTATTTTCGGCAAGGATTCTGTTCACAGATGAAGTTTCTTTGAATAGGAATGGTGATCAAAACTATCACGACCAGCATATCTGGAGCGACGAAAATCCTCATGGTACCTTCCAAAGCAGCCATCAACAAAGATTTTTTCTGAACATATGGGCAGGTATTTTTAATGATTATCTCTTGGGTCCTGTCATTTTACTAAATCGTTACTTAATTTGATAATAAAATGCAATTCTAGTATTAACAATAAATAAAAACAATTAATATTTAATCGAATTTGAACCTAAAGTGGTAGACATGAAAACAGACAAAACATTACACCAACTTTCTGCCATAACTCGACTATTTGTTAACGAATTAAAAAAATGTAATTGTCATTTTGATCAAAATAAAAGCCTTACTATTTTAGCCTATATCATACACTTTGATAAAACTAATATTTATGGAGATGTGACAGATTGAAAAATAAAATGGCCGCCATTTTGTTATTTGTGAAGGTATTTAAGTCCTGATTTTTTTCTAATTTTAAAACTTTATTACAAGGACGCTTACCACATATTAATGTGATTCATATATCCGAACTTGAAATATAGATTTTTATATAAAAATAACAGTCACAATCAGGAGAACGAAGGAGAAATTGCCAGTTTTTTTCTTTTTGTTTAGTTATACAATTTATAGATAGCAATTGCATTAAATCAAAAAGTAATACTCAAGTATATTATCCTCGTACAAACATGTAATATGTAATAATCTTGAGTTAAGTAGAAGTTAGAGATAATAATTTTGTTCGAAATGAATAAATAATTGAGATAACAGTAATATTAAGAAGAATATTTGTTGGAAAGTCTTATTAGATCTTTCATTGATAACTGGTTTTGTTTGCTTTTTATCTTTTCTGCTCTGTATCATTGGCTTAATTCATAGTGGTAGAGTTTTTTGAGAGCCAACCCATATTTTAAAAATTAAAATTAGACTAAAATAATAATAATATATATATAATCGATTTAAAAAACAAAAAAAAGACGAAAAACAGTTTTTATATTTAATAATACTTTATATTATATTTTAAGTTTTTATGTTGACTTCAATTACAAGAGTAAGCTGTTTTTAATTCGGTCGACATTAAAAGGTTTAAATTAAAAAAGTTATTTCATTTTAATGTAGAGTATTTTTACAATTTAATTTTAGTGTTTGTATGAGCATCTAATATCTAATTTTGGAAAGAAAATTTTAATTCAAATATCTGGAACAAAAATATACTTCAATGCATTAACTATTCTATCAACATCTACTAATATAGTATCACATACAATTATTCTCATTCATAAAATTAATTGGACCGCGTTTACAAATTTAATTTTATTTACAAAAAGGAGTCTACAATATTATAAAAAAATTAAATAATATTGGTTTTGAGATAGTATTTAAAAAACCTGAAATTTAATAATTTAGAAAATTTGAATGATATTGGTTTTCTTTTTATGTTTTTTAAAAGAAAAATGTGTTTTTCTTTCATGGAATTATCTCGAGTAATCCGTTATGTGATACAAATATCGTGATAATTTGTCAACCAAACTCCAATTTCTTTCTTCTTTTAAAGTTTTTATGTCTTTTTCGTATATTTTATTTCTCTTTGATTACATTATATATATAAATAATTAGCAAATAATTATTCGTCTTAGTGACCAATTTTTTGTTGTTATACTATTTTTTTTTTAACTCAAGAGATTATTGCATGCGTAAATTTAAAAAAAAACTTCCAAAAATCATAACTTCTCAATATTAACAACTTCCGCTTAGTCAAAGTAATTTGTAAAAAAAAAAAAAAAATATATATTTTTTAAGAAATCCAATTAATAAACACATAACTTGTATTCACATCAAAGAAAAGCTGTTATAAATCCAAGATTAAATTATTATAAAAATATTTTAATCTCCCATGAAACAGGATGTAAAAATGAAATAAACAGGATGTTAGAAATTAAGATAAACGAGCGATTGTAAAAAAAATTGTGTTATAATTGACCCATTAATGCCTTAGCTAAATTTTTGAAAATTATGTCACCACATCTAACAAATAAAATATTATGAAAGAAAACTAAAATATTTGTATTTATAAAATTATCTAGCTTGATATTAGATGTACGATCTTCAAAAATACTTTTTTTTATTTTATGCTTCTAATGTGTACATTGCAATCTGTTCAACTAATGAACAGTAACCCTCCCCCCACGATCAAATGAGCTGAGGATATGTTTGATTTCTCCAATCACTTTTCTACCTACTGCCGTGTCTGAATATGCGTGTATAAGCAAATTACAACTACAGGCTTTTCAGGCCTGACGTAACTGTAATGTAAGTGGAAATTTACTGTTAAACATGTAGTATAGAACAGGTCGACTACTCCTGAGACGTGTGGTTAATTGGATGGAATCCAACCACCGAACAACACCGGCATCAATTTTTTAGCATTCCGATCCATATAAAAGTAAGCTTTTACAAGCCTTGAATCTTAGAACTCTCCACTGGCTGATTTTGTGATGTATAACATCGGATGATACATATATGGCATGTAGATGAGATGTAGTCATCTACAAACACAGATACAGGCCGGACATTCCTGAGACATGTTGTTAATTGAACCCCAACAGTTAATTAAAGTAAACTGGTATGCATTGTTTAGCACCCAAAATCCTTATTAATATAACTAACTTTTATTAGGATATCGACTTCGATAATCAGCTGTTAAAAAACTGATTTGCGACAAGTTAACCACTAGACCAATCCGGCGGACTAAATAGATAAGATAATTATTTTCTTCAAATTTTTACTTTTTCTTGTATATAGTTTGCAAAGACATAGATACGTTATTCATAAAAATAAGAAAAAATGATCTATTGTGTAATCAATACGCAAGATATATTTATTTAATTTAATCAACATATTATCTTTTTTTTTTAACTATTAATTTCCTGTTATTTCTCTATTCACTTTAAATTACTCTTTACATTAATTTTATTAAACGTTAATCCTACACTAAATTTAAGTAATATATATGTGTATCCTAATTCACTATTTATCACGAGAAGAAATAATTAATTTGTTGTTTACAATCTTCTCAGTCATTTTAGTGATATGAGAAGCATCTGAGAAACTAGAAGCAGTTGATTTGCTTTCCCTGAAATTAATAATGTTAAAATATAGTCAATATCTATGGTGAACATAATGAAGTGATTGAATTTTTATTTGAACTTTACATACCAATGTACAAGAGGACCTTTCATTCTGTGAAGAGACAACGGGAAACCAGTTTATTTCTCAGTTTTCCTAGCAAGCTTGGCATAAGATGCTTGTTATTCATATGAATGTTTATGGAGATTAAAAACGTTACGAAAAGTAAGATATCTTGTATATATCTTAATTAATTAAATGCTAGTATTATCATATTGTTTTCGAATAAATAACGTATACTTTAATTTTTTAACTACTTTTTTTCATGGTTAGTACTATTAAGCAGCTGTTTTGGAAGTCGAGAGTTCCAGCGTTCAAGTCCTAGTAAAGTCAGTTATTTTTATACGGATTTGAATACTAGATCGTGGATATCGGTGTTCTTTGGGTGGTTGGGTTTCAATTAACCACACATTTCATGAATGGTCGAACTGAGACTGTACAAGACTACACTCATACATATCGTCCTCATTCATCCTTTGAAGTAACACCTGAACGGTGATTCCCGGAGGCTAAACAGAAAGTAAGTTTCCAACAGATGTATTTGACATATCACTTGTTTCAGTTTATAAAAAAAACCAGTTTGAATTTACCAACTCTAATTTTTTTCTTGTTTATATGAGTGAAATTTATCGCAAAAGAAAGGTGTCATCCACTTTTTCTTTTTTTTTTAATTTACACACATCCAGTTTCAATAAACGATTGAGATAAATCATTTCATACATCCTTCATGAAGATTTATAGGGCCTTTTTACAGTTAAAAGGTGTAAAAATGCAATGAATTAAATATTTTAATCCTTTCACGTGCTGCAGTGGAATAACAAAAAAAATATGTTAATTATCCTGTACGAAGGATACATAAAAATTGCGACTCGTCCATTGGAGTCCAACCGGGCTTTCCCTCAGAGGTAGTTGGGTCCCCACTACAGCGTGGCAGGGATGGCCCCAGAGCCCCGCAGTGTCGGATCGGTGTCTCGTCCTTCGCCGGCGCGGTTCTACCCGAGCGATCATCTCACGCTAGGCCGGCTCCTGCTGCTGAGTCTGCGGCCAGGATGATTGAAGCCCGGTGAGCTGAAGCTGGAACGGGGAGGTAGCGTCCGCGTCTCCCTCGGCGAGCCGGTCAGGTCTGCTGCTCCAGCGGGGATGTTGGCATCCGCCGGGAGGTCCCACGTTGAGCCGGCCAGGGAACCTCTGTCTTCTCCCATATTCTTCTTCTTGGTCTTCTCCAGGTGGTAATTGACGATGAATTGAAAATTCACTTTCGTGCACGCTCTTTTATTGGAGCCTGAGAGTGGTGGGGCAGCAGAGGTGTGGTGGGAGAACTACGCGGTCATCTGCGCGGCGGTAGTGATGCTGTATCAGCACGTCCGTATACGGTGCGCCAGCTTGCATCTGAGTTGTCACCAGCTTAGCCCGCCAATAAGCATATATGTGGTAAAAAAAATATACATATAATAGAAATACTTCAAAAAATTATTCTGCAATTTTAGATCCGGGGTCTATAATTTAAAAAAAAAATCGACTTTTATTGTAGTTCTAGTATATACGAAGTATACATTTTCAAAATATGTTAATCGAATGGAGATAGAACAAAAGAACAAACATATTTCCAATTTTAAGAGGTGTGGGTTGATTTTTTGAAAACGTTTTTTCTTGATTATTTATATAAGCAGAGTAGGCAATAATTTACTGAAAAGATTTCTGTAAAATTCCTCTCAAGAAAATCGAAACAGGATTTTTCGCGATATCCCAAACCTCTGTAGAAATTTAAAAAAAAGAATTAATATGATCAATATTCCATATACGAGTGTATAGAGATATTTGAGCCAAATTAGAAGAAAATTGGTTTGGTCAATCCTGAGATATAAGGGCGAAAGCAGTTCAATATAAAAATGTACAAACATAAGATTTTTTTGTTCTAGATGAGTTAGCTAGACCCTAAACCGTACAGATTAAAAAAAAACCCGATATCCCACTTTTGAAACAATCACCATACTGTCCACTTTAATATAGCTATTCTACACCTGTATTTGCCGAGTAAGTAAAAAGGAAACAAAAACATAAGTTGATACGAATACTTGATAAATGATTCGTCGTTATTCATGTCGTATTCAAATAATATCTAACTAAAAGTTACAAAAGATAAGCATATGGTATATTAATAAGAATTGTAAAGCTCACTTGCTCAAATTGCAAATTTGGAAAGCTCAACTGTAAACTCCCTTCCACAATCAGTTAAAAACAATCAAGTATAATCACTGAAAACTGATTATTTTAATTTTAAATAAAATTTGCATATAATTACACGACTGCCCAAAAAGGAGTGAACTCGTCATCGCAAATCAGCTGATTTCGAAGTCGAGAGTTCTAAGGTTCAAATCCTATAAAAGGCAATTACTTTTCTACGGAATTGAATATTAAATCGTGAATACTGATGTTCTTTGGTGGCTGGGTTTCAATTAACCACACATCTCAGGAATGGTCGACCTGAAGTTGTACAAAACTACACTTCATTTGTATTAATACATATCATCCTCATTCATCCTCTTAACTACTTTTCTACGGAATTGAATATTAAATCGTGAATACTGATGTTCTTTGGTGGCTGGGTTTCAATTAACCACACATCTCAGGAATGGTCGACCTGAAGTTGTACAAAACTACACTTCATTTGTATTAATACATATCATCCTCATTCATCCTCTTAACTAACACCTTACGGTGGTTCCGGAGGCTAAACAGAAAAAGAAAGAAAGCCTCACAGCTGAACCAGTTTAGATGTATGACCCCGCGTTGGAATCCTCACGTTACCGGGAGTGTCATAGGCACTATGTGTGTATAATATATAATGTTTAAATAAATTTAAAAAAACTGAAAAAAAAAGATTATACTATATATAAGATTGTCACTCGCGCGCTTTTTAATTATCCTCTATAAGTAATTATCCTATATTAGAGGATAATGATTTTTTTGACAGTCAGGATTTTTCATATTTATTTATTGTTTGTTAAATATTTTACAAACATAAAATAAAATTATATGACTAATTTAAATTACAGTGTAATATCAACTGAACTTTATGTGCAATATAAAATGTGGATTTGGATGTTAAATGAAAAATTAATAAAAAGGCGAAAGGGAAAAAATAATATAAACAATGTAAAGAAGCTAAGATTTAGGATATTAAACGAAATAAATTTTTCATACTTCATTTAACTTTATAACGATTCCATTTTTGTCATATTTCTTTAAACTTACAACGTAATCTGTTTTTATATTTATAAAATAGTACATAAAGCACAATAATTTCGCATCAAATCGTAAGATTTAACTAACTGCATATTTCGTACTATATTTTTACTGAGTTATTCGTAATGTTTGTAATTTATTCAAGTTACTTTCCATGTATCTACTTTTGCTGTTTTTTTCTCTTCTAGTAATGAATCTAGATGATAAATTGTGGTGGTTACGATACGTAAGTTGGAATGCCAAATACTGTATTTACGTGCCATACCAAATATTAAGAAATATTATGTAAATTAAAAATATTACATTAAACCGATACACGGTCACTTTTTTTCTTTTTTATAAAGTTGAGGAATTCCATTTACGGACGCCTAAGTAGTGACGGGCTTGACACTACCCTATGCTTCTGTGCCATGGATGCAACAAGAGGTGCCAGTAATCGACACAATTTTCACCATGGCCCGGTGTTACCTGTCCGGCAACCGCCACCAGCCCTTGAAGGATCTCATCCATTTGTATACAATTTTCTGATCTTGTATTCGAAGGAAGGCATTTTTCTCACCTTAGTGATGATGCTCGCGTCCTTAATAGAAGTTTTTATTATTCGTTAAAGAGCACCAGTAGTGTCCTTACTTTCCTTGACCCTGATTTAATGTTGTTATCTGTTCTCCTTATGGAGAGTATTTCCACAGTGTCAGGAAAAACCACCTCTTTTTAAAACATCTTAAGTATGTCAGCATATGATGCGCCTGTCTTTACTACAATAGTTTCCGTTTTATGCCTGTCTTCTTCCGTGGTGTCGTTTCTCCATGCTCCAGTGAGTTTTCAGCCCGGCGCGATAATATAAAAATGAAAACAAGTCCTCCTCCCTACGCATTCTAAGATTTTCCTGACGTAAACAGCAGAGTTCTGGCTATAAATCTCGGTCTGAATAGTACCCATACAGTCTCCGTAATTTCTTCTAATTTTATTAAAATATTTAACCTGTGCCAGGTCTTCCCCGCCATCCGATTCAATGCACACAATGTGATATTTATTAGAAATAGGGGCTTCTACATTCCCTTTTACGCCAATAAGATGTGCTTCCAGCGTGGCCGACGTCACATTCATAGCTTTAAAATTTGCTTTGCTAACGAGTCAGACAACCTGTATGTGGTTACCACTAGATACATTTTTTTTATTCAGGAAAAAACAATGTAACCAATTTTTTTAAATAAACTTGTATTTATGGGATGTATAAGCAATACTTATTTCTTGCCAACATAACAAGTAATAAATAATTTGATATTTGTATTAAATTTTTCTTATTCAGATAAAACTAAATTAGTAAACTTTATATTTAACTATTTAAAGCAAATAAATAGATAATATGTGTAACTAACATTTAGCATTAGAAGTTTTTATAACAGTAATAATGAAACAGTCATTTTAAACTCTTAATAATGATTAGGTCCTGAACTTTTAATTTCCTTTTTACCTCCTTGTACGAAGTAAAGGAAGTATTGTGAAAGCGAAAAATTTCGGTTTTCAGATTTCATCGAAAATATCCCTTTTGACCATTCCTGAATGAATCCATTTTGAATAGTTTCGACGTGACGTCTGTACGTGTCTTGCCGTAGGATTTTGAAATTTTGGATGTAGGACTGTTGTAACATCTAGTTGTACACCTCCCCTTTTGATTGCAATTGACAGTCCAAAAGTGTCCAAAAAAAGCTCAAATTCCACAAACATTGATTTTGTACTTTTTCTTAACTGCAGTAATAAGCCCTTATTGAGAGTTTTTCAACAATATATCATAAAGGTACTTGTTTTCACTGGTTCCAGAGTTATAGCCAAATAAAATGTTAATTAATAAAATATTTGATTCTTATAAGGAGAAGTCATATCGGGTTCGAAAGAGACTTCATCTCCTTTTTTTAACTTTTTTATTTTATTTAAATATATTGATTTATTAAAATTAATTATTAACCTTTGTTTGTAAAAACATTTTTACGATAAATAATTCAATAACAATAAAAAAAAATGTGAAAAAATATCAGAAGGTATTACTGCAATAATGCCTCTTACGAAAATGTCTCTTACGAAAATGCGATTGTCATTTCCCAGAATAAAACTATCCCATGCAAGGATCACTAGGGTAAGTTTTGAAGAAAGTGGTTTTTGTTGACTTTTTTACCGGACCAAATATTTATTGTGGCAAATTACCATTCCAACTTAAAAATAGAGGTAATAGTTATTTATATGAATGATACCGTCTATATATTAATGACAAATACTATTTTATTATAAAAAAACATCATTACTATCAATGAAAGTTACTGGGTCAATTTCCGTTGTATGTTCGCAAATCTTTAGTCAATTTCTATAATTTATGTTGGGTAAATGTTTGCTGTAATAATAAATGAACTAGTAGTTGTTAATATAAAGAGTTCCTGGTATTCTGGAATCGAGCAAACGTAATTTAATCACCTGATTACGATGTTAGTTAGTTCATTACCTTCATTGAGTTATGTACAATTTGCGACTTAATGAAAAAGCTATGGATGTCCCTGGTAATATTTTCAACTTGAACGATTTTTTTTTTTTTGTTTGATTATATAGCTACATAAGCTTGAAGCTTGTGCATGGGATATGGAAATGTAGCGTATGAAAAATGCCATGCCTGATCGGGATTCGAACCCAGAATCCTCGGATGAAAGGCCGAGACTCTACCACTAGCGCCACGGAGGCCAGCAAATTTTAATTACAATTTGAACGATGGTGTAATTGTTTCTTTCAAACATGTAATATTTTGTTGAAGGAGAAAACATGTAATAATGGGAGCGAGATGTCATTAATTGCATGAAAGTTGAGGAAGATGGCGTCGCAATAAAACTAAGTGTAAATAAAATATTCAATTGCGGTCAAATTTCTATTATCTTTGACACTAAAGATTATCTTACGGGAAAGTATTATTGTTTATTTACAATTGGAGCTATGAGATAGTAAATATTAAGTTTTGCGAGAACGAACCGTTACGAATAAACCACAACAAAGTAGTGGATCAGTGTAATTATTTGCGAGAACTTTGTGCTAAACTTTTAGAAACATCCCAAGTAATAAATAGGAGGGCCAGTATTAACTGTCCAAATCGATAAATCCTCTTTTGCAAAACGCCAATATAATTCTGGTCGGGTTCCTAAACAGCAAAGAATTTTTGAAGGTATTTAGTGTGAAACGGGGATAAGTGTTTTTTGTTTCCTGTAGAAAATAAAACAGAAAACTATTTTCTGACTAATATTGTTAATCACATTGCTTCCGGAACTCATATAACTTCAGATCACAGGTCATTAGACAGTGGTAAAACGAAAATGAATAAATATTACAAAGTACTGTTAACCACACCAAACAGTTCATAGCCCCGTATCAGGCGCGCGCACTGTAATACTGTTGAAATAATGTACAGAGTATTCAGTAAGTTGCTGTGCACTGGAATTACAGAAGTATAATGACGAAAAGTTTTTAATTATGATTTTATTATTTTACAGAAATGGATATTACAATAACTAGAATAGTTATTGTAGAAAATGACCTTTTTCAAACAGCAATACAATACTGCACACGTTTCTGCACTGGAACTACAGAAGTATAATGACGAAACGTTTTTAATTATTATTGTATTATTTTACAGAAATGGATATTACAATAACTATTCTAGTTATTGTGGAAAATGACCTTTTTCAAACAGCAATACAATACTGCACACGTTTCAATTTGTTTTCTAACACTTTAACCAGCTGATGTACAGGAATGTCTCGTATATATGCCGTTATTGAGTTTTTTAGTTCGTCATCTGTTGCGATACACTTCTTGTTTCGCTGTCCCCCGTAAAAAGTGACCTGGGACCATCGGACCATCATGCAGGCCACAAAGACATTTCTTAAAAACGTCATAGACTTGTTAGCTGTGTGCGCTGTAATGCTATCTTGTTGGAACCAACCGTGATTAATTTCCACTTTGACTGATTAATGAAGTTTGTTAAAACAACACATTAACGATCACTATTAACTGTATTTTCAAAAGAGATTGGACCCACAATGCGCGTTTTACTCACACCGACCCAGACTCCAATTTTCGTTTCGTGTAAAGATTGTTCAATAACTTCTTGGGGTTAGTTTATTGTCGACCACAGTCATGTATTTTGTGAATTTATATACCATCTGAGATGAAACCACGCTTCATCTGTAAAAAAACGTAATGTCGTGGATACCTACGGAATTTTTTATCAGTAAAAGGTTTAAACCACTAAAAACAATTTATTTTTTTGGCATAATTTGTAGGTGTCAGTTCTGAAACACACATTACTTTGTAGAGGAAAAGTTTCAGTTCTTTTCTTACAGCTTTATGTGCGTTCAAGTCCGATAACTTGCTACTGTGCTAACTTACGCATTGACTCTGATGGACTTTCGGCCAAAGCATCCGAAATATTAAGCAGCTTCCGTTCGTTTAATTTACGTGGATCTTCAATAGATCCTGTTGCCCGAAATTTATCGATAAAAGTTCGAACCGCATTGCGGTAAGGAACAGTAGTATTTGGAAATTTTTCAGAAACCTTGTGCTTCACTAAATCAGTGCATTTGTGATCTCCGCGAAAGACCTGTTCAACGAGAAAATACGTTCCTCTACCGAAAGAACCATTATGTTTCTCGCAACTATTGATTACGATAAACGAAGCAAGACGAAACGAAACACGTTCAATCAGAAATCAAAAAAAATTGACGTGTTGGTTTATTTTTTTAGTAACGCCCAACGAACTCACAGGGCAACTAACCTAACGTCAAAAAACATAATGTACCACATAATTCTAAAACATCCTGCACAGTGACTTTCCGAACATACTGTATAACACGTACTAAGTGTATGAAAATGTTAAATACCGTTATATGCTCGTAAATTTTTAAAACATTTACTGTTGAGACACTTATATCTCTCAAGCTTTACATAATCGTAGCTATAAGAAAGATTAGAATAAATAATCTGAAAGAAGAAATTTATATTTCTGTAGAAATTAACGCGTAATATCGGTATCACATACTTACACGTAATAGGAAATTGGCATATAATCAAAACACGTTAACTAGTAGTAATCTATAGATTGTGTATGTAATCGGGTTGAATTAATTACCATAACAAGAATGTATCTTCTAACAATGGAAGGAACGAAAACTGCTTTGTAAACTAATTAAATATTGGTTCAATACACCTTATATTGGTCCAATGTATCTAAATAAGGCTTCTTTATATAGTAGTTTATATTGAGGTTCAAATCTGTAAAACATTTAATAATTTTCCTCTTTTTGTATTATTTGCATATTATCATTAGATAAGTTGAATAATTAAATTAACATAATTATGCAGATATTTTTCACATGAATAATGGAAACATAAAGAAAAATTAATTCAGTTGGATTATCAGTTTTGTCGGTGAATATTTTTTTAATACAAAAAAGCTGGCAAAGTGTTGCATAACTCTACGCCTTTGCTGTTGTTAAATTTTTATTTTAAATATACCATATAGTTTATAAATACTGAATTATGTAATATTTGCACGTAAACTGCGAAAAATAACTAAATATTCAGTAAAAAAACTTGGGTACGATTTGACTAACCTGATCTAAATGACGTTTTTTTCTACAAAATTTTTCAGTATTAAAAGTTAAAACTTAGAGAAAAAAATCAAAATACTTAGTAAAATATTTTCGTTGCCAGTGGACGTTTTACAATCAAAATTATACTGTAATTTAGAGTATAATAATAGGGTACCATCTAATCCGCTTTCGCACTAAAAATTATGTAGTCTAACAATTTTATAATTGTTTTCGCGCATAATATTTGAGGTCCGCTTAAACAATCTCAGCCTTATCAACTTTATTATTTGTCAACTGATTTTTAAAAAAATGTGGAGGGGTCATTTTGTTTACAATAAAAGGCTTAACATTACGTTTTATCTAATAAACATAATTCGATAAAACTAATATTTACGTAAATAATAAAAATTAAAAAGCTTTACAGGCCACCGTTATTTGAATTTCCAAAGTTAAATTTCCCAAAATTTATTTATTATGCAAGATGTTACTGGGTAAAAAATCACCATACTTCATTAAAATATCTCAATTCGTTCTTACGATAAATATTTTTTCTGAAAAAACAAAAAAACAAAATGGCAGTCAGAGAGAAAATTAAGTAAAATGGGGCATATAATAATCCACATGAACTTTTTTGTTTATTATTATTATTTTTTGTTTTCCTGAATCCCTTAAGTTTGGCTAACACTTCGGAACACCATGTGAGGGGAATGCATACAACGATGCCTCTCTTATCACGAAAATCACCTAGAGGTCGGAAATCAGCCCAAAGCTGGGAAACATACAGCCAAAACGTTTATGCCAAATTTCAATGTTTTTGTTAACGGATTTTCAAAAACTGTTTAATGGGATTAAATACTACAAATATTTATGAAATATGGAGGCAAAAACGGTTTAGAAATAATGTAACATATCTTCCCTACCTCGAAATCCGACTGACTTAAAACTTTGTAATTTTAAATTACGTAATAACTACCCCTACACAAAAAGTCAAAAATTAAATATGGCGCTCACATTGCCTCATATGTAGAACTTTTTTTAAATCACTTTTGAAAAATTCATGTTCAGCCACTCCGGAAATAAAATCATAAATATAGGCTAACACACGTTCGTATGTACATAAATCTGAAGAATTTTATTGTCCTTTTTTTACATTTTTTGGACTCGGGGTTTTGTTAACTATCGACATTTGCCATAAACCCGACATTTTGGAAAAAAAAATTTGGAAAAATCTATATAATTACCATTTATAGCAGCTACAGTTGCTACATAGCACTAATAAAGCTACAGCCGGGAAAGGAAAAACTATACAACATACGCCTAGTTTTTTTTATTTTTTACATCTTTTTCCCTCAATTTTATATCTGATGTTAGAAGGATAAGATTTGATGAGATTTTTACCTGCAGATACCCTTCCTGATACCAATATACTGTAGTTAATTATGTAACAAACATAAAACGTGTAAAAAAAAATTCATATCAAGAATTCAAACCCAGAACTTTTTGGATGAAAGACAAAGATGCAACCATTTTACCACGTAAATTAGCGAAGTTAGGACTAGCTAATTTATTCTTATTGTTTATGATACCAAGGAGGAATACAAAGCGAGACTTTTTGTGGTACTAATCTTAGTAAAGTACGGCATTGAGACCACGACCATCATTGAAGACCGGAAAATAATTGATTGATGCATTCAAAATGTGAGCTTAGAGAAGAATGCTTCGCGTCGCATGAACAGAAAGAGAACAAACAATTCGATTATAAACGAGCTAGGTATACAAAGGAGGTTATCCGCAATATGCTTCCAGTGTATCCTCCGCTTTTTCCGCCACGTAGTCTGAAGGCCCGGCGAAAATTTTAAGAAGCTAGTCATACAGGAAAAAATCCAGGGCACCAGGTCACGCGGAAGCCCGCCGAAAAGATGGCTGGACCAAACCGAGAGACTGGAGAAATGTTAGGCATATTGATTCGAATAGAAGAGAACCATGAATTATGGCGGGAAGTAGTCAGCGGGATATGAATCGGGTGACCAGCTCTCAAGCACCAGAGGAAGCATCATTGATGTTGATGACAAGAGTGATGTTTTCTACAGATGTTTTTCGTATACGTACATATACACACGTGGAGAATATCACTGGCAGAATTAAGTTTACTAAAATTCATGGGTGTTTAATTACGTTGTTTCTATAGATATTTTAACAGATGAGTAGTACATGAATATGTGAAAAATGAGGTTTCTAGCAATACAAGCAAAACTATTTTTTCTGAAGCAATATTTCCTTACAAATTTTTTGATTTTTTTTTTTTTAATACGTATTTTTATCAGTAAAATCGATTAAAATAACTTAATTCTTTGAGTCACTAGAACTTCTATGCTTGTGCAGGTTTGGCTTAATTTTGCTGAACCAATTCCACAGGTACTGGGTACTGGTTCAGTAAATAAAAGCAAAGAAATATCTCCCAGTACCACAGGTTATAGACTGTTATTTTTTTATTGTTATTATTCGCTCGCTTAGTAGCTAAAAAATCTATTCACATTTTCTCTAGCACATGTTAATATTTTTAATATTACATTCATAGGTACATATTTTATTTTTCGTAAGTTTTGAGAGATATTTTATTTATTTTTTTAGCTAGTTAAAGATGGGTTCTGAAATTAATTAGTTTTTATACGTAAAAATAATTAGAAAATAAGCAAATCCTTGTTGGGAGTTAATTGATCTAGAAGTTAACAAGGGTACCACTACATTAAATAGTTTCGTTGTTGTACAAGGTAATTTTTGTTTAACTTCCCGGACACCGTTAGGTATTGCTTCAGAGGATGAGATGAATATGCCATGCCTGACCGGGATTCAAACCCGGGACCTCCGGATGAAAGGCCGAGTTATGAGTTAATCCCGGCATGAGTTAATCCAAAAAAGTTAAAAGCTGCGGGAAATTTTTTTAAATGTTATTGATGTATAAACAGTAATAAATAGATATAAAACACAATTAATGAGTTTAAAGAGAGTAAAGCAATAAAAAAAGCAAAAAAGCTCTCAATTATTAATGACCAATTTACTTAATATCAGTTATTTTTATTTATACATTTATATGTAAACCGCAAATGAAATACAGAATGTAATATAAATGATTCTTTTCATTTATATTTACTATATATATTTTTTCTTTACATGACCTGAAAACAGGAATAGATATTAAAAAAAATAATATTCCATTTCTCAATCGTAGAATATTTATCTAAAGTTTTATTTGATCACATAAATACGATTGCAAAACTTAAAACGAAATCTTTTTGAATAAACTAAATGAAATGAAATTCGGTGAGCCATATGGTATTAGTCTACATTCATTTTTATGATGTGGATGTCAAAATGAATCTGATAAAAAACACAGCCACTGGCTCCATTCATATTAAGACATAAGTCATGCACTGTTTTATATTCTAGCTTAAATACATACATTAATTATAGTTTATAAATGAATAACATGTGTAATACTTGGAATAAACAGATGCACTTGTGCAATTTGTTCTGAATTCTAATAAATTATGAATTATATAATAGTTAAGTATATTTTACAAAAAACAGAAACGCTTTTGTTTTTAAGGTTTTTGCAACACTCAAAACTATAACACGGTTATGAAAGACATTTTTTAAGATTTTTTTTATGATTACTGTCATAATTATGTAAAAATAATTAGAATAAATTTATATTCCACGAAAAAAGAAGCGAAATAATAATTCTCATAATTAATTAGAAGAATTATGAAATGTATATTATATTTTTTTCTCTGGGCGTACAACGAAGTATGGTTTCAGCGCCCGGACACAATATTTATATTTTAGATAAATAAATATTAAAAATTAACAATTAAAATTAACTAAAAACCAGTAATATAAAAATACAACATAAATGACGTATGCCTGTGACGTACGCTAAAAGCGAAATAAAACCACAATGAAATATTACATTATTAATCTAAATTAAAACAGTAAAATTACTATCTGCTATACGCCAAATGATATAAATAGCTGAAACATACACTGAAAATTCAAATATTTGAATATAAACGGACAGTCCAAAGAAATCGTAAAATATCTGACAACATAGTTTCATTGTTTCCTAAGATATTTCGGAAGTTAGGCCCGAGTTTAAACTTACGATACAATGCCGCATAACAGATAAAATCCACAACGATATGGCGTATAATTAGTTGGCAGTCGCAGCGAATACAAACGGGTGCATCGTTCTGAATCATGGAGATATCCATGAGTGAGTTTAGTGGCACGCTAATCACGGACGGCAAATAGTAATCTCCTACATGAAAAGCTCGACGGTGATAGAGTGCTCTTAAGAGTAAGTTTATTGTTGATGGTAGCAATCCATTCACTTTGCAACTTTGCAATCCAATCACAGATCACAGGCTTCAGAAAATTCAGAAAAGATCATCAGGAATAACACGATTAGTGAAACGAGGCTGGAAACAAGCCTCTTTTGCCACACTATCAGAGCGCTCATTGCCTAAAATTTAAGTATGACTGGAGATCCAGCAGAATCTTACAGTTGCGTTACGTTGAGTCATTTGAGTCAATTGATAACACACTGATTCTCACAGACAACATTGACACACACAGACAATACAGAGTATATGTTAAAGACAACATGGATGGAGTACATGTCAATAACAATCGACTGTAAGGCACTCATGGAATCTGAAGAGATAAGTCCGTGTCGAATTGTTGGGCTTATTATATTTAAGAAATTATTCATAGCATACAGCTTCATAATGAAAATACTAAATATGCTTCGAAAGCCAAACATGTATGTTCTATAAATATACATTGTTATTTATTTAATAATAAAATTTTTACATCTCTTAAAAAGTTAATTTTTATACATCTAATAATAATTCAAAAAGATCAAACGAAGAGTAGTGAAAAACTCTACATTATTGAATATTCAATAACTGACGTTACTTTATATATAATGTCAATCACGCTGATGCAAACTGAATGAATACTGTTAGAAAAACAACTTTAAAAAAAAAAGAATTTTTATATTTTTTTGCAAAGCTAAATATTGAGAAAATAATAAAAACAATTCAACCGAAGAAAACAATGATGTTTTATTAAAACAGAGAAAATATTACGCATGACTGTGCCAAAATATGGAAATAAAGAATATATAAAGTAAAATGATGAAACTTTTGTAATATTAAATTACGCTATTTTAGTTTATTTGTAATAAAAACCATATGATGTTATTCGTTAATTTTTAATCATTTTTCAACAAAAAAAAAAAAAAAAACGAAGAGGATATCATAAATTACCACACGAATTACTTTATATTAAAGCAGAATTAATTTTCTCCAAAAGGATCGATCGAATGATTCTGTCTTTTTTTTCGGAATAGATTTTTTTTTAAGTAATGCTACTACTGTGGCGCTCCAGTTTTAATTTTCTCACATAAATTGTTTTAAACGAAAAATTACATGGTTTACATAAAACAATTGAAGATGATTTTATTTGTTTGTTATTGTAATTGCGTAATATTCGATTATCATAATATAATGATTTAATCTTATTTAATTATATTTTCAAAACTATTTAGAAAAAATCAAGAAAATTATTTGAAAAACCTTAAAAGTAAAAATGTATGTATGTAGGTATTTTGATTCGTATTTTATAGTCGTACCGAGTGGGGCTTATGCCGATAACAAGCAGTCTCTTTACGGAAAAGTTTTATATAGCCTCTAAATAAGTTATTTTGATTTATTATATGACAATCTAAAATATCTATAAAGGTCCCACATCCTCTAAACCAATTAAAAATTTACTAAAAAAAGGGTTATTTTTTTATTCAATATTTTTTAAAAGGTTACATCTGAGGCTACATCTCTCTTATTGAGACGGTTCAAGTAATTTCAAAAGCATTCTCAAATTTTCTATTTTTTGAACACCTCAGGAAACTTAAAAAAAAATTTTAACGGACAAAAATTAAATATATTCTACACACGACCTTGACGGCACATAGAAGGAATTAGTTACGATTGAAGCCGTGCCAAATAATACCATACGTATCAGCAACAGAGTATTTTCCCGAATATGTATTTTACAGATTGGCCTCCACCGCAAAAAAACGGGTATCCACATAAGTTAAATGTCCAATTGTGTTCCAATGCACATTTTTATAAAAAGGCTGCGTTACTAGATAACTATTTATATAATAGAGATGAATTTCTTAAGTAATTGGGGATTTTGTAGTGCTAAATCTTTGATAGCTTGCTTTTATTGTTTATATGTTTTATAAGTAATATTTTAACGTTTTTTAATAATATTTTAACAAATGCAACAGCTATCTTTGATCATCTGTATAAGTAAATTATTAAAATAATAAAAAGAAAAAAAATTAACAATCCAAATTATATTATTTTAACTACTAGTAGCATTTAAGTGATAATTAAAAAAATACTCGTGTTAAAAGAATCTCTTCAAATCTCAGTAATTGTAAAAGATTATAAACGAAATTAATTGGAAAAGCACTGCATTGAAATTTCAATTTCCTGTATTGATTTTCCACATCGTAAATAGGGTACTCTGTTTATATTAACATAGAAAGCAGAAATAAGCTCTATTGTAAATCTGGATAATCCATTCAATTTCACAACACGACAGAAATTCAAAGTAGCATTAAATTTCACAAGTGATTTAAAACTAAAAATTACAACTGGTTACTCACAATCAAAATGTTACTAGTTAAAACAGACTATCAATGTACAAATTATACATCCAACTTCGTTCGTATTAAAACTTTAATACGGGCATTTTAATCAAATTTCGTGATTAAATTTACCAAAGTTTAATAATTAAAATAGAATAAAAACATGACATTCGAATATAAGAACAAAGTACACTTAAAATAAAACATATTTTCATATATTACAATTACACAGAGCGTTCAGAAAGCCGCTGTGCAGTACGCTTTAGAATTATGTGGTGCATTCTGTTCTTTCGGCGTTAGATTGGTTGTCCTTTGATTTTGTTGGACGTTGCTCAGTAATAAACCAAGATGACACTTATTGAGTTGTGATTGAACGTGGGTTACAATTTATTCAAGTATTAAGTACTCAGAATTACTGAAAATTTTATATAATATATTTTTATATAAAAACTTACGTTTCAATTTGATAAACTTCATATATATGGCATTTGCCATGACTACACAATATTCATAGTATTCCGAACTAAATAACTTTGTTTAATGTTACGCTTAAAAGAATTCTATGTTTCTTTTTTAATTTTATTTCCTTTTTTAAATTTTCCTCTGCGCTGTATTTTGGTAAAAGTTTATTATTTTTTTTAACTACTTCCTACATACCCTTTATAATAATGCATATTTTAAATTAAATGCATTGTACCCGTGTGTTCGGTACAATGCACGGGTACAATGCATTTAAACGATGATTTACCTATAAATCATGCCAAAAGACTGAATAATTGGTTTAAATATGTTACTGACTGAAATTCCGTATATATTCTCAATATTACGTTTTTTTCAGGTGGTTTTATTAGAGAGGGTATATTAATTAAAAAAATACACGACTGTGATCGAAATCTAAGCTCCATGAATAATTTTAACACGAAGCGAAAATTGGACTTTGGGGCTGAGTGAGTAGAACGCGCATTGGGATCAATCTTTTTTGAAGTTGATAGTGAACAATCACTGTTGTACTGTGTTAACAAACTTCATTAGTCAGTTAAAGTGGGAATCAATCCAGGTTGATCCCAATAAGATAGCACCACAGTGTACACATCTAAGAGGTCTATGACGTTTTTACGAAATGTCTGGTGAACGAATTATTTTGAGGGGTTTGTGGCCCACACGATCGCCCGATCTGACTCCCTCAGATTTCTTTTTTGGGTAAACAGCGAAACAAGCATTGTATCGCAACAGACCATGCACAATTGATGAACTAAAAACCGTAATAACGGCAAACGTATGAGACAATTCTAGTACATCAGGTGGTTAATGTGTAAACCCACCGGATTGCTCAATGGTGAATGCGAAATTAGCTGATTTAGAAATTGAGAGTTCTAAGGTTCAAATCCTAGTAAAGGCAGTTACTTTTATACGGATTTGAATACAAGATCGTGGATACCGGTGTTCTTTGGTGGTTGGGTTTCAATTAACCATACATCTCAGGAATAGTCGAACTGAGACTGTACAAGACTACACTACATTTACTCTCATACATACCATCCTCATTCATCTTTTGAAGTAATTATGATGGTGGTTCCAAAGACTAAACAGTAAAAAAAAGGCGGTTAAAGTGTTTAAAAACAAAATGAAACGTGTGCAGTGTAGTTTAGATGTTGTAGAAGGTCATTTTCCACACATTTTATAAACTATTCCAATTATTGTAATATCTGTTTCTGTAAAATAAG
Organism: Lycorma delicatula; assembly: GCF_047948215.1. Lineage (NCBI taxonomy): Eukaryota > Metazoa > Arthropoda > Insecta > Hemiptera > Fulgoridae > Lycorma > Lycorma delicatula. The sequence goes on from NC_134456.1 coordinate 75,110,068, forward strand.
AAAATAAAAAAAAGTAATAATTAAGAAAGTTTTGTCATTATACTTTCATAATTCCAGTGCACAACTTTCCGAACCAACAATGTAATCATCATCAATCAAAGAACATATTTCTAAATTTACTTCTTTGCTTGTGGTGCTCTCTATCTAAAATAGGAGGAATAACAATCAAACCAAACAATACGATAGGCATTTCTTCAGAGATAAAAAACATATTTGAATTATACACTACGTCGTAATTAGTATTACAAAAAATCAAAAATATATGTTAAAATATTGAAAGTTTTCTAGAAAATAATTTCGTATAATTAAAGTTTGTTCGTATTACATTTTTACTAAACAAAACGTAACGAAGTAGATGTCAAAAACCGTTACTGAGTGTAAGACCTCGTGCTTCTGGGACATGAAATGTAACAGTCAATATGCAATCAAGATCAAAACCAAATCAACTAAGGTATTTTATTAAACCAGATAACTGTTCCAGAATGATTACTGATAAGCGGAGGCAAATGTAGTTCAATAGAATTCAATAATGATGAGCTTTATCCTGATAACAACAAAAATAGGAAAATTCTTAAATAATTTAATATTATATTTTAACAAAATCATGCCATTAATTTTTTTTAGTTTTAATAAAATGCTAATTTACTCGACGAATTACATTTATTGACCGATTGAAATTATATATATTATGTATTCGACGCCCTAAACGTGTATACTTCTTCCAAATGTTTAATACAATTTTGGGATTATAGTTCCACACTATAGAAAAGTGCTAACGACTAGCACTAGAAAGGGAATCTTGGAGAGCTGCATCAAACCAGTCAAATGACTGAAGACAAAAAAAAAAAAAGTTCCACACTATTAGGTGGATTGGCATAATATATGCAACCATCTGTCAAAAAATTTTCCGTTTCAAAATAGCCATTGCTACCGTTCATCTACTGGAGGAAGGAGAGAGAGAGGTACGCTAGACGAAGATTTTCAGTTACCAAATTACCTCTGGCGCATACTAAACACGTGATCTACTCCTTCAGATATCATAGGTCATTTCTGTCCACGAGAACGGCTAGCGTTACATACTACATTATTTCACGTTTTACTCTAACTTTAAACCTAACGTTACTCTCTGAGATCGTTGTACTACCATTGTACAGAGTCGTCCATTTCTCAGTTAAACTGTATCTTAGGTTGGTTTAAGTTATTTTTCTATATTGAGAGCTCGAAAAAATGAAGATAAATTAGAAGCATCTTTTCAAATCGTTCTGAGTCAATGAGGTTCAGTGTCCCTGTATTACTAATATAATAAGATTATTTTTCTGGCCGTAGCTAGATTTTGCGGAATTGATGATAAAGATTCCGTTTTGTATTCTATTTATTTTTATTCTCTACAAAATAAGGCGAAGTCTATTGTTCACAGAACTACTAAATGTGTTTCTTAAGAATTATCTTTAAAAAAAAATTCCTTCGTTTCTCACAAAAAGTTTTATTCCTATTTTCTAACAATGTACATTAAAGTTTCCTCTACGTGATCGTTGATGTGTGTTTTAATAGCTTAACTAAACAAATATAAAGAGAAAACTTTTGCTCTATAAAAAAAATGCTGAATTTATGAGATGATAGTCTAGCACTAAGATCGTATGAAACTTGAATTATTATTAGATAATATGACCTCTTATGACATAAACATATTTACAAGTAATTATTATATATAAATAACCCTACAAATTTAATTATTAAAAAGATATCTGCACTAATGCAGTATAATTAATAAAATAATTTAATTCCAAAATTTGAGTTGATCAAAATATAATATTTATGGTGAATATTAAATTTTCATCAAAGAATTTACACGAATTTTAAATCTAGGTAAAAATATTTTGAAACGTTACAATGAAACCCTTATGACATAATAATTAACACTAAGTAATTTTAAGATTTATTTATATCAAATTTATAAATGATTAATCTAAATTTAATTCAAGCTACCAATTTTTGTACTGACCAACATCGGTAACGTAATTCTTTCAATTAAATATATATATAAACATATGTTGTGATTGTGTGAGAAACAGAAACATAAAGTATTTTAAATTTTTATATATATAATATAGATAATATTTTATTCTACATACATTATATATTAACGGGACAAACTATGATCAAGCAACTTTTAGTAACTAACACCCCTATGATTCTATTATTACCCTTAAGTGGATCAAATCAACCCTTAACACTTAAGGTCATATTAATATCTGTATAATCTAATTCAGTGCTTGGAACGCAAACACTTAATTATCATTAAATGTATATGTATAGTAATCAAAATATATTATATTCTGTGTAAAGTAAAATATGGAAATAAAAATATAAAATATTATTTAATATATTTGAATATATTGCCAGTACACTAAGCGGAAAACGTTTTCATTATATATATATATATAAATTTTTTTTTCATTCAAAATCAAACAAATTGGTATATATGAATTCACTTTGTCACATTAGAATACAGTAGTAACGATTTTGATTAACTTTGTTGAACCACGGTTCAAATTTGAGGTATGCAGTAATTTAGTATTTAAAAAACGTATTAGAAATTATCTACGTATACGTAGATATTATATTAGAAATTCACATATTTTTAAAATGAAATACAAAAAAATTTATAACTTTTTTTAACTTTTGATATTCTTTCATTTTTGTTTTAATTGTTATTGAATAATTATTTATTGTAAATTTTTTTTACAGTGATTAATAAATAAATATATTGAAATTAAAAAAAAAAGGAGATGAAGTCGGATTTGAACCAATGTGCCTTCCCCTTCTAAGATTCAAATATTTCATTAACTAAACTTTTATTTGGTTATAACTCTGGAACCAATGAAAATAAGTACCACTTATGGTATACGGTTGAAAAGTCTTAATGAGGGCTTATTAATGCAGTTAAGAAAAAGTCCAAATAAAATTTTTTTTTTTTGATTTTAGGCTTTTTTGGACATTTTGGTCAAGTCGATTGGAATCAAAAGGAGAGTGCAGAATTAGATGTTACAAAACTTCAACATCCTACAGCTAATCGATTTTGAGTTTTACGAGATACATACGACGTACAGACGTCGTATGTATCTCTTTTGTACTTCGTACAAAAAGGTAAAAAGTAAGGAGTGAAGAAATATAATAGATAAAATATTTGAAGTATTTAAGGATTTTAAACTATTTATTTTTCATTATAAGGTAGGTATTTCATACATTCTTTGATTTTTGAAGTTTTCAAAAAGGTACATATATTTTCTTTAAATAAAATTTGTTCTAATAATACTGAAAACGAGTTAACAATAAGAAAAAAGCCTTTTATTTTTCTATTTAATCAACATAAAAAGTAACGGAAGCATCGTATCAATTTTGTTGACAGAGATTTTATTTTCAATATCTAATGTATATTAAAAAAAAAAAAAATAATTAAAACACTTCTGATGTGTAATATTAGAATCCTTTATTTTTTATAGCGTAAAAGTGGAGTATCGTTATCCTTAAAATGCGTGGATGATTTATTAGTTTTGTAACGATAAAAATATAAGAATAACAAATTTATTTCTTTATTTTTCACTTTATACAGGTCTGGTTGAAAATGAATGCGTTATCCAATCAATCTTCCGCAGATAGAAATGGAATCATCAAAAAGAAAAGATTTTGTAAGTAAATTTGCTGCTACATTGTTTCAACTGTATTAAATCTTTTTTTTTAAATTATAAATTTGCTATAGCATTGTTTAAAATCATTTTATTTTCATTCGAATTTTACTTTTAAAAAAGAATGATAATTAAAAAGTTTTACTGAGCTTAAAAATATAAAACCCTTCTCCATTACGTGCAAGACGAAGGAGTTTGTAAAACGCCTCTCTCTTTCACACTAACGTAATTAAGGGAATGTTTTTTCGGTATTTTGACTTGCCAATTCATTTGCCAATATTAGATAAGAACTAGTATCCGGGGAAATTGAAAAAAAATAAGTATATATATAAAGACTAAAGAAAGCGTATACAAAAAAAAAGTAGTCCAATCTCCAAAGTAAATCAAATCGTATTTTCTAAATTAAAGGTATGCATTACATATTAATAGGTTTCAAATTTTTTAATTTTTAGGTATCATAAATGTTAAGTTCTATTTTACTTTCCCGTCTAGCGCTATAGAAGAGCTAAGTTTTAGAATGGAAAGTATTGTAATCTATCCAATTTGGGCATTATGCGGTTTTCACCGAATCTTGACGTTTTGACACTTAAGGAACCAAAAAAAACTATGGAAATTTCTGGATGTTCGTATGTACGTGTATGTGTGTGTTCGGTGTTGCATACCTTATATCTTAAGAACTAATGGACTGGTTTTGACTAAACGTGGTCAGATTACTTTTATATATGGGGTACTAATGACATTAAATTTTCAACTTAAAAGGTTAAGGGGTGATGAGGCTGTAGAGAGCAAGGTCACCCTCAGTATTTCGCCTAATTAAGGCCTTATATTTCTTAGACACATTTGTTAACAATTCAAAAATTATCTAAACAAACTAGCAGTTAAGTGGGTCTACTGCCTCAGTAATATCTTCTCTCACCACAAGGAACGCTATTGTAGCACTGACGTATAACTGTTCTAGTCGCCGGCTATGTTGTGACGTCACAACATAACCGGTAGAATTAAATAAATGAATAGTGTAAAAAGTATTTAAAGTGTCCTCTAGTACCATCATAGCCGCGTGAATAAAATACGGTATGCGCGCGCGCTTTAATTAGAATTATGGAATTAAATAAACAAAAAATATTATATTTAAATAAAATAATAAATATTTTAATTTAAATTCAGTTTCGTGTAGTGTGTGTGTGTGTGTGTGTGTAAGCCGTGCATCCGAATAAAGCCGTGTGACGAGAAAGTCCTACAACAGTGTTGTCAGGTTTTTTTAATAATTGAAAATTCATCAAAATCTGCAAGTCGTAACAGATGAACATGGCATAGTTTGGTAAAATAATTATTACACAAATTTAAAAACAGCTTAACAAAATTCCATTTGACTTTCTCAAGCGGTTTCGGCTATTCTGCCATCTCCAGAAGGAATTTATAATTTATAATTAAAATATATAAAGTATATAAAATTTACATAATAAATTTAAATACATAACAACTGATCATCATTATTTGAATCATAATTTAAAGTAACTACGTTCATTTTACAAGAGTTATCACAATTGCTATATCTGTAGACTGTGGAATCAGTTTAGCCAACTTAATAATTATTGTTTATTATATGCTTATATAAAATTTAAAAATTATTTTATTTATTAATTTTTTATTATGTATGTGGTATTTTTCGAGAATAAAGATATTATAAAAATTATTAGAACAATCAATACTTCCATGAATTTATTTGGATTATAACTATGTATAGTATCCAAAATGTGTTTTGCAAAATTTGAGTGATCTTTGTAAAAGAAATACAAAGAAGTTTTAAAAAGGTCTTGCGGTCAAAGGATGTTGCGATGTATTACTGAAAATCCAAAAAGGGTCCATGGACCAAGCGAATCTTCCAAAAATCTTCTCGAAATAAAGTAAAAGTCAACTTCCTTTTTAAAACAAATTTTCTTATGTTTCTTTATATCGGTGATTAAACACGGGGAGTAATATTTACTATAAATATAGTCATCAAAATTTTAATTTTCTGGTTTCAAAATAAATTAATTTTTAGTTCATTAAAGTACTAATTCTAGATTAATTAGTTTTGAATAAAATCTCAGTGGAGTGAATTTTTTCTCAAAACTATTACATTTACAAAAATCAAGACTGATTTTTTTTGTTTAAAAATTAATCTCTACTTTTTTGCCTTGTCGTTTGACATTATATTAAAATACTATTGGAAATTATACTGACATTTTTTATATTGATCTGAACAAAAAATATGGAAGAGTTCCGAAATTCAACCGGTTTGGAATTTTGTTAAGATTCTGGGAGCTGGCTAGAAATAGAAACACCGAATAATTTGTTCACTGTACGTAGGTCTATTTTGTAAATGATTAGCAAGAAAATCAATTTAACCTTTACCAATGTAATCAACTGTTATAAAAATTCTAAGCTTCAGCTTTTAGACCTAATGAGTCAAGATTATAAGCTTGCAATCACTCAGAAATCTTTTCCACTCACAAGTGGATTGGTAGACAACTATTTATATATAAGTAAAGCAAAAATATTTTTAAAAAAATCAATTGATTTTCAAATTTCATAAAATAATTATCAGCCAATGATATCGATTCAATAATATTTGTACGGTGTGAAAATCTAACAATAAGTATCTAATAACGTACTGAAAAATTTTATATAGTACGTTTAAAGATAAAAAATGAATCTGGCATGTGTAGATCATTTAAATGATATCAGGTTACTTGAACAGAACCCAGCTCAAGATTGAACATATTGATTTGGTAAAATCCTTGTTATATCCGTATATAATTTTTAACACACACTCGCACGCGCGCGCACACACACAAACACACACAGATATATATATATATAGAGAGAGAGAGAGAGAGAACTTGATAGAATTATTTTGAATTAAACTATAAAACCGTACAAGAAATAAGATACGATAAAGTGTGTTAATTAAAATGTAAGAATATTAAATTTAATATAACAACAGAAACAAATATAAACGCACACATAGCATTACACTGGACACATATTCTTCATATTAATGCGAAAGAACATTATTGTTAATAATAAAAAAAAACAAAAAAAAAACATGTCCGTAACAAAAGTTAATTGGCAAAAAAATAATAATTTACGTACGTAATGGAATAAAATCTTATAAAAGCTGATTTGACTGATTAGATAAGAATCTTAATAGGCTTAAATTTTTACCTTAATAGCGATCAAAATCTACGTCAAGTATCTTTAATGTTATTTTAGAGAACGCCCAGCAACCGCAACTAAAAGCGTTATTCCAGCAATCATTATTAAACAACTTCAATGTACTTAAAGAACTATTAAAATTTATTTAAACAAATAAAATTCCGTATATAACGTAACATATTCCATATAACAAAATATAAATAATATTTAATATGTAGTTAAAAAAGATTAAACGCCCTAGGGATTTTATTTTTGTTTTAAAGACACATACAAAGTTTAAGTTATCTATTCAGAGAAGGCATTAATAGGGGTTTTCGTATAACGTGATACGATATTATTCATTCGAAATACAACGTCAAAAGGTAAACTTTTTTTTTCTTTTAACCATTCTAGTTCACAGCAAGGTACCGCCTCTTTTAACATCTAATAACAGAAATTACCTCCAATTTTGACCGCGGCACACGATAATGGAACCGCATGCAATTTATTATCAATTCAGATATGCACAAAATTACTGTAACTTAAACATATGTTGCGGTTAAACCACGTTCCATTTTAGTTAAATTACTCTAACGTAATTATTCAAAAAAAATTATAAAAAATTTGTTGGTAATCATTATTCATCATCTTAATCAGTTCCTTCGTATTTTAAATAGATCAGCACAGTAGTAGAGTACTAGAAAATAAAATAAAATATACTAAGATCCTTACTTCAATTCTAGTCGCGAAATCGAGATCATAAGGAAGTTTTTAGTTGAGCAGTTATTACCACCTATCTGTTATGATTCAAACGCCTAAATTTTATATATAAACACAATATCAATGAGAATAATTTGAACGATATCTTTTTTTTTTAATCTCGTAGCATAACAAAAAAATAAAAAATGTACGTACATTTTTTTATACTGTACATTAAAAAACAAAATGTATATCTTGCCGCTAGCAATAAATCCATGTGTTATAAGACACATATGCAGCAACTATAATATAAAAAAATTACATTTTGGTAGATGAAAAATAAATAATTCATTTCACAAGTGGGGTTATGTACCAGTCCTTTCATAAAGAAGATAAGATTGAATACTTCGTAGTATAAAATTCCTGTAATAAATATTGTTACATACAATTATTTAACACGAATTAATTGTATTTTAAAACATTTATTATTATACTATACGTCTATAATAAGTGTATTGCAATAAAAAGTAACAAAATGATTACAATAAAATTTCAGAACGGCAGACATTTTTTTATTTAATTATAATCCAGTATGAAACCAACAGATAAGTAATGATTATTGAAAAAGGAATGAGAAAAAAAAAGAAAATAATTTTTTTTTTTTTTTTCAGCTTGAAAGTTATTTGAATAAAGAACGTCAAATAACTTTCAACGCTGAAAAACACGTTAACATATGTGTATTGCCATATTTAAAAATAATCTGTTTTATAAACCACACGACTTCCTTGTAATTAAACTACATATATACTTTTTTTTTTTTTTTTTTTTTTATAAAAAGAACATAAAATTTTATTTCACCAATAACTTTTTTGTAATCAGAGATTAATAATTATTAATCAATATATTAATAAAAAAAGACGTTTAAAAAAAGGAAATGAAGTTAGATTCGAATTGAATCTGACTTCAACTTTTTTCAACCTTTCTCTATTTCCTCTTTTCCCTGATTTCCCTTTTCTCGTTCTCCATTTCCCATTTTTATTTATTTTCTCTTTCCAATTTCCCTTTCCCCCTTTTCCCCGCGCGTAAATCGGTCTAGCAGTGTCTTGACCTTGTAAGATCCAAATATTTCATTAATTAAAATTTATTTTGCTATAATTCTGGACCCAATGAAAATAAGTACTACTTATGACTATTTTGGACTACTTAGTACGTAATCCAAATTTGGACTTTTTCTTCAACTGTCTTCTTCTTCAAATGTAAAGTATAAGACTTGAGATTTTTGTTCAAGTAGATTGCAATCAAAAGTAGATTTAATATGTAAAAGTACATATTGAACTTCGGTGGTATCTGAGATGGTTTGCTCAACTAGATGTTACTACAGTCCTAAATAAAAACTTCAACATTCTACGACTAATCGTTTTTGAGTTATGCGAGATACATACGTACGTACAGAAGTCACGCTGAAACTAGTCAAAGTGGATTCAGGGATGGTTAAAATGGATATTTCTGTTGAAATCTGAAAACTGACATTTTTCGCGAATACAATACTTGACTTCGTACAAGGAAGTAAAAAAAATACAACAGTACCAAAGGTCTTTATTAATGACCTTTGGTACTGTTGTATTTTTTCTTTTTCTTTTTTTCGATTCTTTTCTTTTTCATCAACAAATAAACAATATTAAGTTATTTTTTTGAATAAATTATAAAATGTATTTATGATAAATTTACAAATGTGATTTTTTTTTGCATTATTTTTACAATTTCTGCTTAAATTGAAATTAAAAAAAAAGTTTTCTCAGAGTTTTCTTTTTCGGGATTAAGAAAAATTAATTTATTTGTAATATTTAACATGAACCCTTTTATAATAAATTGGGGCAGTTTGAAAAAAAGTTTATATATAATATTAAATAAAATTCATTATTAATTAGTAAATAAGTATATCACCTCCCTAACTGATAAAATATTTGTAATAATCAATAAAGGTGATTTACGAGTATATAAAATAATAATAATAATAATAATAATAATAATAATAATAATGATAATATGTAACAATTAGTACGAGACAATCGATAAGAATTGAAAGTTTTAAAGGGTTATAATAAAAAATATATCATTTTACACTGAATTTAACTTTATCCCAATAGAATGAAAAAAATATTTGACAGAACGGTAAAAATCTTGGTAGATTCGGTGCGCAATATTTTACATTCACTTTTTGTATTAAAGAATATATTACCCAACGGTTTTTTGCGCGTGAAATATTAAGGCAAAAGAAGAAATATCCACCACAATACCATCGCTGCTTCTTGCACACACTATGCGACGGTGAGGCGTACTTAAAAGTTATAAGATAGTTATACAGATCAAACGTAATACAATATTGTATGCAGTTATTAAGAAGTTTCATTGCTAAAATAAATAATAAAACTTACATTAAAATATCTATTAAATTAAGGAATATGAAACTGAGGTAAGAATACTAATATTTGTGGATTAATTAATTCTGAAAGTTCCTGTGCATAAACTGTACTTAATTGTATGATAGGAATGACATTTACATAATGATACTAGCAGATCCGTCGCAGCTTCGCCCGCGCTATATGGGTTACTTGCGTTTCCCGCCGCGGGATTTTAGCCGGTCAGGGCTCCCTTCACTTGCCCTTCCCTTCTATCCAGGAGGAACTTATACCCCGGAACTCCCTGTGTTCATTAAACTCACGCTTGTGAGAATAATAATGATATGGTTACTTGATAGCTCTACCGCGCCATAAGGTTACTTACGTTTCCCGTCGCGATCAGGTATGTTTAGCTAGTCAAGGCTCGCTTCACAGGTCCTTCCCGTAAAACCAAGGGGCTCTGCACCCTGAGTCCCTCTGTATTCATTAAACTCATAAAAAAAATTATAAAAAAAGTATAACTCATAAAAAATTAAAATCATTAAAAACTATATAAACAAATAACCTCAATCATTTTTTTCTAAATTAAATGTAGTTGTATATATATCTAGAGATACCATCTATATCCATTGTCTAAGTCAATATCGCGTTCCTCAGAGTTATTATGTGATTAAATTTTTCTAAATATCTCAATCCCAGACCCATCTAGCGGGTCTGTTTTTCGCATAAATATTTCCTTTCACGTAAATAATACATATTCTGAATATGATCCAAATTAGACGATAAATGCAATTTTTCCAAATATCTCAACCTAAGAGCCATCTAACGGGTCCATTTTTAGCACAGGTGTTTCTATCCATGTAAGTAACACATATTCTGAATATGAGCCAAATCGAACCATAAATACGATTTTTCGAAGTATCTCGACCCCAGCGTCACCTAGCGGGTCCAAACTAATTCAGCAACCTTCGCGGGCATGCGCACAACTCACAAAATTTTCATCGCAATCGGAAGAATGGTATAAGAACGCATACGGGACAAACAAACAATTATATATATAAATGACTAGCAGACCCGGCAATGCTTCGCTATTGCTAGAATTGATTATATATATATATATATTAATTGAACACAATCAAAGTTTGATAATACATTAAAAACTGAACATTACGGAACTTCACAAAATTTAACGTTTTACCTTTCCTTTTCTATCTATTTCCCCTTTTTCCTGTTCCACCTTTCATTATTTCCTCTTTTTTCCCTTTTTACCACGCGTAAATCGGTCCAGTAGTTCTATAGCGTACACATACAAACATTGCCAAAGTTTCATCGTAAACGGATGAACGGTGTAGGAACGCATACGGGACAAAAAAACCTTATTTATATATATATATATATATATATATATATATATATATATATCTCTGTGTGTGTGTGTGTAAGGTTAGGCATAAATTGGACTTACGTCAGAATCCTCGGTTGGGGGGGGGGGGGGCAAAACTGACCGTCATTTATAATTCAGTTATTATTTTACTGAGTACGAAGAAGCAATATTTCGTGAAGCAGGATAATTTTACACAATTCATCATTAAATAATAAGGTTGATAAATCTGGAATCGATGTGTTTTTATATAATATTAAAATTCGAATATGGAATGTTACAAAAAATAAAAATAAATAAATAAAAATTGAAAAATAACCTCATTTAGGCAAATCAGTTAAAAGAATTTCGTGGAAGTACAATGGTTCGATGAATATATATATATATATATATATATATATATATAAAGAATTTATCTAATGAAAATTTACTTCAATGCAGAAACAACAAAATAAGGTTTGAAAAGGAGAGCGAGGCAACAACTGTTTTTCTTTAAACAAAAATCTACGAATATCAATTCGTTTACCATTGAATAATTTTACAATGGGAAAAATGTTCTTTTTTGTATTGATTTATTCCTCACCGATTTTCCAAACAAGTAAACATTTGGGTGTTTTTATCCACCTGAATAACTTTCTAAAATTTATTGCATCGTATACATTAATTTCCTCACATTTACTCATTCGAAAAATACAAACTGTCGTTATTTTTGTAAAAGTAGCACAGATATTTCAATTTTTAAAATAAAATACGAATAACTTGAAAGGGATCGACAAATAATTCGTTTCACAAGGACACAAAAAATATTTAGTCTTCTGTAAAATAGCTTTTTTTATAACAAATTTATAAAATTATACAATGGAAGCAAAATATAAAACGTGAGGAGAGATGATCTTAAAGGATTATAAATTACCTAAGTGTGCACAGAATAAAAGATGGAACAAAATAACTTGCTCCTGAAAACATAGATTAGTAAAAGAGGAACGGGTCTGAAAAGAAACTGTGAAGAGAAGATATAATGTGATGTATTTATTTGTCAGAATAAGACCGGGTCAGGCGGAATGCATAGAAAGGTACTGTACATTGTAAAAGCACAAAAGGATTCTCGCAAACTTTAGTCCCACTTACGCACTTGCTGGCACGCACACGACCGAGGGTAGAAAACTCGGGCTATTCTAAGGAATCTATTGAGTACTGAACAAACATGAAGTAAAACGAGCAAAAAGAGGAGGGTCATTCAAAATAGCGGAAATTCTGAAGGGAATACCAACTAACTTTAGGGCACGTGACTAGACATTAGAAAGAGGTCTGGATTATATTCTTAAAAAATAACAGTTCACTCAAAAAATATTCTGCAAATGCTCAAAATTTAACGATTTGAATTTTTAGAAAAATATGATCTTAGTTTCGTATTTTTATAAATATTTATCCTGAAAAATCAGGTATTAAATTTATATTGATTAAATTAAACTTGATCTATTAAAGTTTTAACGACTTGATTTTGCGACACGTAAGAATTAAATTATACAGAAAAATTATTTAATTTCTAATTAATGGATTAAAAAAAAGAAGTAAAATAATGTCGCGTGCCTGCGGTTCGACCACGATATTGAGAGAAAAAAAAATTCTTAATAAATACAGTTTATTATTTTAAAAACTTTTAATATTCTAAAAAACAAAAAAAATAAAATAAAAATAAATAAATAAAATAAGGACAAGATTTGCTTGATTAAGGACAGTTTAATTATAAAAACCAGAATACAGTCCAATTTACTAAAAACGTTATAATGACCGCTAATATTAATACTTAATATTACATTAACAACAAGAGAACACTAGTCAAGTCTAAAGATCATAAAATTCAATTTTTTGCTGGTCTTATTACTTTTACTGTTTATAAAAGAACTACCTTACACTTTATGAATAATACTGTCACTTTTATTACTGTTTACCAATAAATCACCGATCGATTTCCTACATTCACCCACTGTCCACACTGTAATCCTCGTGACGTAATCTTCACTCGTTACCTCAAGCTTACTGATATCGCTGTCACCGCAACTGCGTCGAAATCGGGCTGCGAATCTACTCTGTCATCGCTTGTTATTACGACTACGCAGAACACGGCCTCGCAGATCTACTCCAAGAACTACTGACTCTTTTGCTGGTGGCTGGCGTGTTTATATTCCCCTTTTTTTTCCTGTTTTAGCCTACGGGAATCACAGTTAGGTATTACTTCAGAGGATGAATGAGGATGATGTGTATGATTGTAAGTCAAGTGTAGTGTTGTACAGTCTCAGATCGACTATTTTTGAGATGTGTGGTTAATTGAAACCCAACCACCAAAGAACACCGGTATCCACGATCTAGTATTCAAATCCGTATAAAAGTAATTACATTTACAAGGATTTGAACGTTGGAGCTCTCGACTTCGAAATCCGCCGATTTGCGAAGGCGCGTTCACCATTAGACCAACCCGGTGAGCCGTATGTTTATGTCCTATGGCCTGCAGAACCAGTACCAGTCTCATTCGTTAACTGTTGAAGCGTAATATCGTCCGCGCCCTTACGTTTACTCATAAATTCTCATTCCTGTCCGGTAACCCTTCTGGTCGAACAAAAGGTTTTGGAGGTAAAGTTGACTGTATTACAAAGGACAGATTGTTAAACGGACCTGCTATTCTAAGAAAAAAATCCCATTTAGTTCCTTCTGGATTTTTCTTTTCATTATTATTCTCTCATTCTTTCTTTTTAATTGGAAGAAATCCGTTATTCTGGTGGTGTTACAATATTAATTTTAATTCGAAATTCATTTTAGATCGAGAGAGTTTTTTAATGAAACAATAGATTAGCAAAAGAGTATATATAGTTGTTCCGTTCCACTTGTGCCGTCGGGTGCTGCTACCTAGCATGGGTTAGGGCTCTCCGACAAGCTTGGTCAGGCGATCTGAACACGCGATGTCCTACGTCATAATACCGCAACGCGATGTCCTACGTCATAATACCGCAAGCGGTGGTCATTATGACGTAGCAACTTCTATCTCATTCGGCGCTGGAATTCTGCAAAGAGCAGTCTTGTTGCACATTCAGTCCGGATGGACGCTTATTTTAGTTTATAGTTACATCTTATTAAATGATATGTTATTCAGTTTAATTATATGTCAAGTTAGATGTTTTATTCAGTTCAATTGTATGTTATCGAAATGTCAAGACAACAAATTAAGTAATTCAACAAGCAACAAGCCGTTGTTTCAATTCATCACCTATGAAAATACAGTCCAACCTCGCTCTAAAATCTACCACAACGTGTTAACGATCTTCAGGGGAGATTATTCGTAGTCTAAAAAGATATGATAAGATATTAGACAAAAGAGACCTAAATATACAAGAATCAGTACCCTGGATGGATAATCACTGATGATGAGGAGAAAAAGAGCTAATAGGTGATTAAAATACGGATAACTATGCAAAGGAGAAAAACTGATTAAACATTTTAAGAAATAAAATAAAAATTGATGGCGAGTTTAATAAGGCGTTATTGCAGTAGTTCCAAAATTTTACAGAGTCGCGGCACCCTTTTTCAATTAAAAGTTTTCCATGGCGCCCTACTTTAAGTAAAAGTATGATTACTCGTAAGTAAGAGATAAAAATAAATAAAACTCGTGTCTTCATTATTTTTTTCTTTATTAACATTAAATTAATAATTATAAATGTCTTGGTACAATTAATTATGAAGCTTTGGCAATATTTCGCGGCGCCCCTGTGAAAAAGCCGCGACTCCCCGAGGAGCTGCGGCGCACAGTTTGGGAATCACTGCCTTACTGAATACCTTATACATTACCTTATACCTTAATGAATACCTTATAAATCATACAGCATCCAGGTAAGGTAACTAGTAATGAAAAAGCTGCAGAAGTTAATATGCAGTTCTTATATATATGAAATTAGATAAGGGCACAAAAATTTGCAAATCCAAAATGGGTAAAACTACTACATCAGCCAATTATCTTGTTGAACAGAAAAAAATATGATTTATAAATATTTGTAAAAAATAAGTCGATGCTCGAATAGAGAATTACTATGTTTAGTACCGCTTATCTTCCTTGGGTTCATTCTTTTGTCTCTTGACGCGTTTCGGAACTAAAACTACAGAGTGGTTCCGAAACGCGTCAAAAGAATGAAGCTACGAAAGGTAAGCGGTACTAAACATAGAAACTATAGTGTTATTAGCAGAAAAGACTTTCTTTTCTTTTCTTTTTTCCTGTTTAGCCTCCGGTAACTACCGTTTAGATAATTCTTCAGAGGATGAATGAGGATGATGTGTATGAGTGTAAATGAAATGTAGTCTTGTACATTCTCAGTTCGACCATTCCTGAGATGTGTGGTTAATTGAAACCCAACCACTAAAGAACACCGGTATCCACGATCTAGTATTCAAATCCGTAGCAGAAAAGACTAGTAACTATTATCTTAACAACAGCGTTTTTAATTATGAAAACTTATGAAAATTTCTAGAAAGGTTCCTTGCAAATGATGGGTTTGAAGGATTTAGCATAAAACTTTCCATTTCAAGTTGGCAGCGAATATATAATTTAAAAGATAACGATTGAACAAATCAAATTTTGGGGTCCAATCAAATTTTGAATTTCAGCAACAGTCATGATGAATAAAATCTCCACAAAATTTCTTAATTTAACGATTTTTTTTTAAATTTGAGTTTTTTTTTACAGAAGACGAGTATTTAAAAAAAAAAAGAAGTTAAGAAAAACGCGAATTTCACTTCAAGAGGAAATTAATTCTTAAGATTAAATGTAGGCTTAAAAACTTAACTGGATTAGTTGTTTAACTTCTATCTTTCTTGGGCAGATGTGATTGTAAGATTGCAAGATCTTTCCTTCACTCCTCATAGACCTTGGTTATTGCATCTCTTTCCTTGGAAATAAAAATACAGCTCAGTGCTCTTATCGCAACTGATTACGTGACATTTATCTTCAATCACATTGCGGTGATCTAGGTAGCATTAGCATAATGCGAAACCCAATCCTACGTAGTCTTCCGCGTAGCCCCATTACACTCTCATTTCACTTTATTTAATTACGTTGTAGAACTCCATTTACTAAATTCAATATAAAATGAGAGAGCTCTAAGAGAGAAAGATTTTTTTTTTAATTTATGAACGTCGTTAGCTTACTGACAAGAGAATTTTTAAATTATCTAGTATTTAATTACAATTTATTATTTTTTATATTTTATAATAAATTTTATCTGATATACTATTACAAAATGCAAGTGTCTGATGTCAATCTTCGTATAAATAAAATTCTTCACACCTCCCAAGAAGTTCATGGTGTTACTAGTGACAAAACCCATTCGCTAAATTTGCATACTTCCTTAATTTCGGTTGTATAACAACACTATTTTATAAATAAAAAATACCCTGTAACCGAAAACATAAATGTTTTGATAAAAATCTGAACAACTCATTAGTAAGAAATTTAGAAACACTTAACAATAACGGAGTGAAAATTTATAATGTATACATCGCCGGTTGCATCAGACATTAGCAACTGGATTCAAGTTGCTTACTAGTTTACAAGCTCTTGTTTAATTGTTAGCGAGTCAGTTAAATGCACGAAGAACACTCTTTTGACTTGACAGGAACTTGGCAATGTCTGTCTATCTAACTGTCTAACCGCACCTATAAAATGTGGAAAGAAAAACACGCGAAAGTACATGAACATAAACATACAGGTAACTAAAAAAAAATCTACGCCAAAGGCGCCAAGAAATAAAACAAATTTTAAAATAACAACTTAAAAGTTATATTAAAATATATAAAATGTGTAAAAAGCTTTCTAGTTGCATCATTACACACGTTTTATTATTTTTTATAAAGCACACAAAAAAAAATTAATAACATCAAAGCAAGAGCATTTAAAACATTAAAGCAATTTCTTTTCTTATTTTAATGAAACTGGGTTATATACATTAAATTGGAGCTGCCCGAGGTGAAAACATTTAAAAAAATAAACAAAAGTTTAATAATTAATTCAATAAACAATCAAAAGTAGAAATCAAAATAAAACTGAACTTCCTAATGAATAAACACTGCACTGAAATTTACATATTTCATTTTTTTTTTAAATACAATTAGAAGTATCAAATAGAAATTCACGCACTTAATTAAATTTAAGTCTTACGGAATAATATAATTAATTTAAATAATATAAAAATAAAGAAAGTACAAAATAAAAAAAATTGAAAATCCTTAACAAATCAAACAAATAAATTCTATCGAAATTATTCTATATTTTAAAGTTCATTGTTGGGTTGCCGATAAAATAGATGATTTTTTTTGTATGCAAATTTGTTCCTTAATATGTCTTACAATTGTAGAGATGATTTAAATTTAATTAGATTTTGTTTTAGGGTCAAAATTCAATTTATTAAAGCTACATTATCGTTAGACCTTAATACACTAAATGATATACAATATTTAAATTATAATAAATGAATGAGGGGGCATCAATAGTTATGGCCATTAGCTCGGTGGAAATTGATAGCGTATGAAAAAATTCTACGCCTAACCCGGAATCAAACCTGGGACCTCCCCACGAAATGCCGAGACGCTACCTACTCAGCCACGGAGGTCGGAAAAATGATGAAATATGTAATTATATTAAATTATTATTATGTATAACGATTTAATAATATTTTAAATTGTCGTTTAGGTATTCTAAATATATTACACGGAACTTCAAACATAAAACCAGTAATTAAAGGGAAAAAATAAAACTATTTGAAACAGGTTAATTGTTATCAATTAAAAACCGAAATCAGTTAAAATTTTAACGTGAGATAATATATTATCAAAGAGAAATTCTCTACATTAAACAAAGGGGAAAAGAATTTTACTTCCTATGTTTATATAAAAACCCTCGAGATTTAAATATTGAATCATTCGGAAAAAGAGAACCAAAAAGATTAAGGCGGCATTTGCAATAAACTGACTATAAAAATTTTTTTCTACAAGTCAAGAACTTTAAAAAACTCAAAATTTCTGTTTTTCTGACGTTAAATAATACACCAAAATTGAAAACATTCGTAAAATTTAGTATAGTGAATTTAGTTGGCAGATGAATTTCCTATATTTTTATTTATTTATTTTTTTTTACTGTAAGTTAGCTAAATCATAATTATTAGTTCGAACATATAACGTTCAAAGTCATATAAAAGTTCGAAGTACAATATTTCGTTCGGTTGGAGGTGAAAATGAAGGAAATTAACTCAGGACCTTTGTGAATTCGTAAAAAGAAAAACGGATCTAAAAAAAGCAGATAAAAAAAAAATTATTTATCGCTATATTACTGTAATCATTTTTTCTTTCTCTCTTATAAAGTTTAGAACGAATCTATTCGATAGAATAGGAAAGGAATTAGTATTCAGAGATGTAAAAACGTACTTGTGATATTTGTTATGTCAATAAAATATACTTCATTATTTTATATAAAAATAATGGTACAATTACTAAATTAATATATTTCCACTATGAATTATTATTATAAAAATTACAAAATGTAACGGTTGAATAAAATTACAAGTGGTGGAAAAAGTAAGGTAAATAAAAAAGCACGAGAAAGAAAATATTTCATATAGAAATCTGCTAGTATGAAATGTAAAAATTACAATTTAGAAATACATCTTCAAAAAGGTTTTTAATTGCGTAAATACATAAACGATAAAGTAAGAAAAGAAGTTTTTTAAATATGAGGAAACAGTTTTAGGTAGATTTCTAAGAAAGCTACCTATTGTAATGGGTACCCTGATTCGACCTCCGGAAAATTTCAACATATCTTCGGGTTTCATCCCCCAGACCCCAAAACCACCATCAGTTCAAAAGTTTATATATACATTTATATATATTTCACTTTTTTATGGACACGATAACTGCCGTAATTTTGCACCCATCACTTTCAAATTGATACATAAAATATAACAATCCAAAATCTCAGTCGAGTTCGATAATGGAAAAAATCAGACCATACGGGTGGAAATTGAGTGGATTTTTCGAAAAAGTAAAACATAGCTATAACTTTCTTATTAGGTAAAATATCGAACTCGTCTTTAAAGTTCCTAATATTCTTTGGATAAGAACTTAAAACTTATCTAAGTAAAGATTTTGATATCACCAACCATTGGCTAAGGGAGGGTAAAAGATGGCGTAAAAAAAATCACCTTCCTTAATAGACACAGTATCGAATCGGTTTGAAGTGGTTGCTAGTCCTCTAAACATTACCTAAACCTTTTGTCTGAAACAATTTTTGATATGACCAACCCTTGGGCAAGGGATGACCAAAATGTTGTTGGAATTGTAAGAAGGTAGGACCTTGTATGCTAAACATGTCAAACTTTTTTCACATGCAACCATTATCGTATTGAGTAAATTTGAAGTTTTTTAACTTAGTTTGGAAATCTTTTTATCCCCTATTTAGCACTGGTGAAATCTACCTTCGTCTTCCGGCGTGCCGAAAGAGATTTTTTTTTATCACAAAATAAAATTTAAACAGGTTACAATATTAAAGAAACCATAAGTAAATAAAATTACATAAAAAATCAGACGCAGAGAGGCTTCCATCAACTTTCCTTAATTCATACAGGTCATTCTTCAATGTAAGTGCAAACATAAGTTGCCAGAGAATACAAAACAAAAACAACATAAAAATGAATAAACAAGAGAAAGGATGAAATACCGAGTTAAAAAAATGAAAAAAAAAACTAAAATTAATAACGAAGAATAATAAATAAAATTGAACGAAGTGAAATAATGAATTGATAAGTAACACTCACTTCATTCAGCTCAAATTCAAATCAAATAGTCACTAAGGTCCAGCACGTGGAGACGTTTTAGTTTTCTAACGTCTTCACTATTATCTAGATGTCTAGAATGTTAATAACCAAATAATTCACGAGGTTATATAGCCGCAGATTCACCGTTTCTTACGAACTAAGGCGCTCTGTTATACTCCTTAGTAACTTTTTTATGCAATTAATGTATTATCTTGACGTTACTGTAGCTTATAGTAGCTCAAAACTGGATTCGATAGGTCTAAAATTGGTTTCAGAATAGTCGTGTACAACAAATACTTGTTAGATAATGAAAGTTATGATCATAACTATTAAAAATAAAATAATAAAATAGATAAAGATAAAGACCAAAGATATAAGATAAAGACTAAGGTACCGTACACTTTTAACATGTGGTATGAAAATTCCATCGAGGTGGATCCGTGGGCAGTCTCATTTCCTCATTGCGAACGTCACATGACACGACTTCGGTTGATTAACCTTAATTTTCTACTTCTACAGCCATCCGTTGATTTGTTGTAATTCAGAATACAGTTTTCTTGAAGCTAGAGTTGGATCAACATCGACAGACAGGTTAGCCTTGTCATCGACAAATGAAGCAACTATGACATAGTCCGGATGTCACTGGATGTAGAAATGTAGATCGAAAGACGAACTACTTGATGAGCCATGTATTTGGATATAGATAATTAGTTAATTTAGCTCTAGAAGATATACAGGGTGTAAAAGCTGTAAAGGAATCCAAGATTGAATTCATAAAATACACGCTGAGATCATATGATGCAGTAATTACATCGGATTTAAAAATGAAATAAAGAATAGGACATTTATAACATTATTAAAAAAAAAAGTTTCAACATTTAAGTCGCATTTGCCAAGTATAAATTAAAAGGTAATCACAGAATGATTTTAATATGAATTCAGCTATGTAGTTTACTGACCTGCATTAAAATAAAGAAATATTTTTAATTTACTTTGTTGTTAAAATGCAAAAAAAAGTTTACTTAAATAAAATTATGGAGTTCCTACACTTTAAAAAGGATAATAAATAAGTCTGGGAAAATTTATGTTCATTTTCTTATCGGTAGTTTAGTAAATTAAACTAATTCAACAGCAAGGATAAATTTAGTACAGTGAATGAAATATATCTAATTAATTACATACTATGCTAATACAACTGTACACAAGTACTTAGCACATAGTTCTTACAGAAAATGTTACATTCGTCATAATCAAAGAATTTAACTTATTTTTTACACAATTTTGTTGACAATTAAATTCCCGATAAGTTTTATTTAAAAGTTTAATGTGGTTATTACCCATTTAACAAAGTTATTTATACATCAAACGTAAAAAAAACAGGGGGTTTTTATCCTATTTTATTGAATCTACACTAGATTTCTCAAAAACTATAGCAGATACGGTTCTCAGATATATTTTATTCGATTTTTCAGGTAAAAAACTATAATAAATTACTAATTCTGGCACTTAATTAACGCCCTAAAGATTTCAGTATGACCTCATTTCACCGGAGTAGCCGAAATCCGAGCGAAATCTTTCATTAGATATAACTCGCAAACAAAACTTTAAGGACATCGTTTATATTATTTTTTCTATTATTTTTACGAATAGAATAGGTTACGAAAAGTACCGTGATACACTCTTTACATTTTATAATTCTGCATTATTAATACTGTGCAAACTAGTAGAGTAGATGTTAACATGGCCACTAGTAAAATCTGACCTTCTGTTTTATATGACCAAATTTTTTTTGACCTGGCCTTAAATTTAGGGAACTATATGCGTTTAATTATTATCATATAACATTTATTTTTTATATTAAGAGAACAGCAAAATAATAATTGTAAAAAAAGCATATGCCATTAACAGTGGCAGAAAATACTGAATATTTCTAGAACAGGGATCAATATAATAGATAACTAATAATAGTAGACGTAGACTGTAATACAATGTTCAGCATTTTAAAAGATTCAGGATTCAAGTATAGAAATAGAAGAACAATTGCTACCATTTACAGGAACCAAACTGCAACAGTAATATTGGAAGAGCATAAGAAAGGAGCTGTAATAAAAAAGGAAGTCAGACAAGGATGTTCCCTATCCCCGTTACTTTTTAATCTTTACATTAAACTAGCCGTTAATGATGTTACACAACCGTTTAGATCCAGAGTGACAGTAAAAGGAGAAAAGATAAAAATGCTACGATTTGGCGATGATATAGCCATTCTACCTGAGAGTAAAAAAAAAATTAGAAGAAACAACGAATGGCACAGATGAAGTCCTGTGGAAGAACTACCGCATGAAAATAAATAAGAACAAAACGAAAGTAATGAAATGTAGTAGAACCGAAATAGATGGACCACTGAATATAGAAATAGGACGAGAAAAGATTATGGAGGTAGACGAATTTTATTATTTGGGTAGTAGAATTACTACAGATGGACGAAGCAGGAGCCATATAAAATGCCGAATAGCACGGGCGAAACGAGCTTTCAGTCAGAAATATAATTTTCTTAATTCAAACATTTATTTATACGTCAGGGAAACATTTTTGAAAGTATATGTTTGGACCGTAGCTTTATATGGAAGTGGACCTTGGACGATCGGAGTACCTGAGAAAAAAAGATTAGAAGCGTTTGAAATGTGATGCTAAAGAAGAATGTTAAAAATCAGATGGGTGGATAAAGTAACAAATGAAGAGGTGTTGCGGCAAATCGGTGAAGAAAGAAGCATTTGGAAAAATATAGCTAAAAGAAGAGACAAACTTACACACATCATAAGACATACTGGAATAGTCGTTTTGATATTGGCGGGACAGGTAGATGGGAAACATTATGCAGGCAGGCAACATTTGGAATATGTAAAATAAATTGTTAGGGATGTAGGATGTAGAGGGTATACCGAAATGAAACAACTGGCACTACATAGGGAATTTTGGAGAGCTGCATCAAACCAGATAAATAACTGAGGAAAAAAATAATAACTATGATTATGATAATATATTTTTAATGTAAAGTCTCATCCGGATTCAAATCCGAAACTTTCGGAAGAAAGGCAGAAATCATCCGCAAAGATCGATAGTGCTAAATCACACACATCTGTATTTAATAATTTAGTTGAGCAGATGTATTTTTGTTAATATTATTTTATTTAATTACTGTTTTGAAAAAAGTATTTCCTAACTATTTACAAGTGTATCTAAAGAATTTCAATGAATCAGTTTTAATTAACTAATATCAACCCAATCCATTTAATAAACATTTTCATGTTTTTATGATCTTTCTATTAAATAATATTCACACACACACACATACACACACACACACACACACACACATACACACACACACACACACACACACACACACACACACACACACACACACACACTGAGTGAGAGAGAGAGAGAGAGAGAGAGAGAGAGAGAGAGAGAGAGAGAGATATGGGTAAAATGATACCAATGGTATTGATAGGTTATGTCCGCCATTTTGTTTTACTCAGTTTATTAAATAAAAATATCACTCACGTAACCGAGATGAAATAGATTAAAAATTTTATCACGAAAGTAGGTGGAATTATTTTGACATAGAGAACATATAACAGAATATATAACGGTCAAACTTAATTTCTTCCTCAATGAATTCTCGGATAAAAAAGGTAATTTTGTATCATTAAAGTCCTATTCTATAACTAAACTAACTCTATAATTTAAATTTAAATTTAGTTAGTTGAAAGTAAAATACAATTGAGAGTGTTAATATTTATTAATTTCTCAAACATGGTACCGCTGATATGTTAAATAAATAAATAAAGAATTAATATAATCCACCTTACCAGCACGTTGATACGTTCTCCAGATGTTTCGGCTTACTTGGAAGCCATCATCAGAAGTTAAAATTAATGCATTAAAGTCAAACTTTAAAAATTATAGCTAAAATTTAAAAGCAGTGTGTATACTAGGAAGGACCGGGACAGACATGACTGCTTTTAAATTTTAATTATGATTTTTAAACTTTGACTTCAATGGATTAGTTTTAACTGCTGATTTCTAAGTAAGACGAAAGATCTACAGAACGTATCAACGTGCTGGTAAGGTGGATTACATTAATTGTTAATTTATTTAGTTATTTATATATTTTTTATAAAATTCACAAACTCTTAGGAAAAAATAGAAGGTGAGAACTGGATTGTCCCCTGATAATATTTTTCAGACATTTGGTATTTTTGGAACAAATTGTGTGTGGTACCATCCTCCGTTTGCCTATTCTCTTAATACGCAGTGTTGTCGATAATCATTATACAGATAAAATTAACTATTTAGTAAAAACAATTGTCTTCCTTTTATTAATGCACCTTCCTTCACCTTTACTAATAAAAGATAAAAATGATTTTTTCATTATTTAAAATCATTAATATTGACTACCGAACCGAGGCGAAGAACAGAAAAATCCCTTTCGGCACGCCGGAAGGCGGAGATAGATTTCATCGGTACTAAGTAGGGAATAAAAAAGATTTTCACTTTAAAGTTAAGAAAAACTTTAAATTTACTCAATACGATAATGACTGCTTGTGAAAAGTTTCACATGTTTAGCATACAAGCCCAATCTTCTTACAATCCAGCAATATTTTGGTCATCTCTTGCTGTAAGAGTTTATCATATCAAAGATTGTTTCAGGTGATTGTTTCAGGACAACTGTGTTAGGTAATATTTTGAGGACTAACGACTACTTTAAAACGATTCGATACTGTGCGTATACTTTTATGTCTTATGTTTTGTCTATATGTATTTTATGTCTGTATGTTATGCTTTATGTTTTAGAGAAGTATACTCTTTTTTTTTGTCTTCGAAAACCCCTTTTTTCCACCTCTGGGCCTGTGGTTGGCGATATCAAAATACATTACTCATATAAATTTTAGGCCTTTATCCGAAGTACAATAAGGACTTGAAACTAATTCGATAATTTATTTAATAAGAAAGTTATAGCGATATTTTGTTTTTTCAAAAAATCCACACCATTTCCACCCGCATGACCCGATGACCGTTAACAAACTCGACCGAGATTTTGGGTCGACTTATTTTTAAGGAACAATTATTTTTAAGTGATTAAATTATTTTTAAGTGATTGGCGCAAAATTATGGCAGTTATCGTGTCCACAAGAAAGTTAAATACACACACACACACACACATATATATATATATATATATTGAGGTGACGGTGGTTTTGGGGTCGGGGGATATGAAACGCGAAGATATGTTGTAATTTTTCGGAATTCGAATCATGGTACTCACTGCAATAAGTAACCTTTTTATAAAATTACCTAAAAAGAGACCAATACAGTATTCCAAACTTCTTTCAAGATTCACATTTTTTGGACGATTTGAAAAGATTATTACAAATAAAGTAAATTTACTTTGTCACTTTTTTTTTAATTATCTGACAGAACAATTACAAGGTAAAATTCACGTCCAGAAATATATTTCTTTAGTTCAAGTTATAGTTTTTAATAACCTTTAAAGGAACCACAACTCATGAGATTCACAGATTTACAATGTGAGGACAGTGGTTACGAGATATTTTATAACATACTTAAAAAATAATTTAAATTGAATATGGTACCTAATTATACAATAGATGGAATGAAACTTGATAAACATAACTTTTATTCAAACTGTCCTTGCTTATGAAGGATATCCTAATGTTATTATGCTACTAACAATTTTTAAAGGTTATACGAGTAGAGAAAGTTTTGGAAATGCCTAAAGGAAAACATCATCCGTTTGTTTTTTTATTTTAGGAGGTTCGCCAAAAACTTCTACTCTTATAAATTTACTACAAAACACCCGCTTCAGTTTAGCTAAACCAACGCACCTCATTTCACATCTTTAACAGCTTAAAACAAACTTTCGTTTTTATAAATAAATTAAAAATACTCCACATCAAAGAAAATTTATTTAAAACATCTGATTTGTAAACTACATGACTTCCTTGTACGCCAATTAAATTACATACACACATTTTTTAAAAATGAAAAGTACATAAAATTTTATTTCATTAATAACCGCTGATATTTTTTTCATTTTTTTGTTATTATGAGTTATTATTTATCGTAATTTTTTTTTTACAGAGGTTAATAATTATTAATAAATCAATAAATTTAAATTCAAAAAAAGGAGATGAAGTCTGATTTGAACCAATGTGCCTTCCTCTTGTAAACTCCAAATATTTCATTAATTAAAATGTTATTTTGCTCTTAACTCTGGAACCAACGAAAATAAGTACCACCACTTATGATATATTATTAAAAAGCTCTCCATGAGAACTTATCAGTCGATTGCAATCAAAAGGGCAGAAGCACAACTAGATGTTACAACAGTTCTAAATCCAATCTTTCAACATCCCACGGTTAATCGTTTTTGAGTTATGCAAGATACGTACGCACGTACGTACTGACGTCACCCAGAAACTAGTCAAAATGGATTCAGGGATGGTCAAAAATGGATAATTCCGTTGAAATTTGAAAACCGAAATTTTTTTGCGATCATAATATTTCCTTTATTTCGTACAAGGAATGAAAAAAAATTTTTGAAACAATTTCGAAATTCTTTATTAGATAATGAGTTTTCTATAACCGATTAGAAAAATCGGTGAAGTATGAGAAAATATTAACCAACAATGGAACTTTTATAGAAAGTTTGGAGAGAAATTATTTAAACATTTTAAACATTAATAATTCATTCATTCAGTATTAAATATTAATAATTTATTCATAAGATTCTTTAGCTAGTAAACTTGTCTTTTTTATGAAATAATTCAATTCTAGCATTAAAAAAAAAAAATTAATTCATCGGTGTCTAGAAAAAATTGGCAAAGGCGTTGCTAAACATTTTCAGAAAATGTTTTTTATCTTAAATACATCTCAACACCTTAACTATTCGCAACTCAACTTAATCATTTTATATTTTGATGAATTAGTTTAGTTGCGAAAATAAATGATCAAATTAAACATTTACGTTGTCATAATTTATAATTTCATAAACACAAATACTGACTTTGATTAATCATCAAAACTCAAGATATCTGTTTTTACTACATTGCTAACTACGTACAATTACAAGTATTCTTATACTTACTACATTGCAAGTTATATAAAATGAGACCATCTTCTGTATTTTATAAGGGAAATGTATACAGAACAGAAAAACTTTATTCCTAATTATACATATTTGGGTTTCCGCCAAGGTTCTAAGCCTTATTGGCAAGTGCCCATTCAATATATGATACAAATACATTAACAATGAAAAATACAGATACAGAACACATTAATTTTATATATATAAAAATGAATGTTTGTTTGTCCCGTATGCGCTACTATACCATTCATCCAATTGCTATGAAACTTTGGCGAGTTGTTCTGCACACGCTTGCGAAAGTTTCTGAATTAGTTTTGACCCTCTAGGTGGCGCTGGGGTCGAGATATTTCGAAAAATTGTATTTATGGATCGAATTCGCTCGTATTCAGACTATATATTAGTTACGCGAAAAGAAAATGTTTTGTAAAAACTATACCCCGCTAGGTGGCGTCGGTATCAAAATATTTACAAAAAAATATACAAACTGACTTCCTTCTATATATATATATATATATATAGAGAGAGAGAGAGAGAGAGAGAGAGAGAGAGAGATTAAATGAACACAATTAAAGTTTGATAAAACATCAAGAACTGAACATTTCGGAACTTCACAAAATTTAACCTTTCACTTTTTGCCTTTCTTCCTATTTCCCCTTTTCCCTTCTCTTTCCCCGTTTCCCTTTTTTTTATTTTTTCCCCTTTCCCCCTTTTACCGCGCGTAAATCGGTCCAGTAGTTTTTTAGTCTATAGCGGACACACATACGAACATTGCCTTTTATTTATATACGTATATATATGTATATATAGATGAAGAAAGTCTGCTTGTATATTTGTTTGTTTCGTAAATATCTCAACACCGGCGCCACTAGCGGGTATAATTTTTGCAAAAATGTTTCTTTTCGCGTAACTAATATACATTCTTAATATGAGCTAAATCTGTCCATAAATATAATTTTACCAAATATCTGAACCCCAGCACCACCTAGCGGGAACTTTTTTCGCAAAAATATTTATTTTCACGTAACTAATATATATTCTGAATATGATCCAAATCGGACAATAAATGCATTTTTTCCAAATATCTTAACTCCAGCGTCATCTAGCGGATTCATTTTATTCACAGGTATTTCTTTCCATGTAAATAACACATATTCTGAATATGAGCCAAATCGGACCATAAATACAATTTTTCGAAATATCTCGACCTCAGCGCCACGTAGCGGTTCAAAACTAATTCAGAAACCTTCGAGGGCGTGCGCACAACTTACCAATGTTTCATCGTAAACCGATGAATGGTATAGGAACGCATACGGAACAAACAAACAAACTTTCTTTTATATAAGATTAGGCATAAATTGGACTTACGTCAGAATCCTTTGTAGGAAGGGGGGGGGGGCAAAACTGACCGTCATTTATAATTCAGTTATTATTTTGCACAATTCATCATTAAATAATAAGGTAGATAAATCTGGATTCTATGTGTATTTATATAATATGAAAATTCGAATATGGAATGTTGCAAAAAAATAAATAAATCAAAATTGAAAAATAACCTCATTTAGGCAAATTAGTTAAAAAGATTTCGTGAAAGTACAATCGTTTGATAAATACATATATATATATATATATATATATATATATATATATATATATATATATATATATATATATATATTAAAGCAATGTTTGTATATATGTCCACTATAGACTAGAAAACTACTTGGTCGATTCACGCGCGGGAAAAAAGGAAAACGGAAACACGGAGGTAGACATAATGGGTGGGAGGGAGACGAGGAAGGAAGATAGGGAAATAGTTAGTAGTAAGGTAAAATTTATGAAGTTCCGTAATGTTCAGTTTTTTAATGTTTTATAGAACTTTAAATTGTCTTCATTTAATTTATTTATATACTCAAATCTTTTTTCTTTTACCTGTTTAGCCTCCGGGAATTACCGTTCAGGTATTACTTCAGAGGATGAATGAGGATGATATGTACGAATATAAATGTAGTCCGGTACAGTCTCAGTTCGACCATTTCTGAGATGTGTGGTTAATTGAAACCCAACCACCACCAAAGAACACCGGTATCCACAATCTAGCATTCAAATCCGTATAAAGATAACTTAATTTGCTAGGACTTGAACGCTGAACTCTCGATTTCCAAATCAGCTGATTTTGGAAGACGCGTTCAATACTAGACCAACCCGGTGGGTCTATATACTCAAATCTAGCAATAGCGAAGAATTGACGGGTCTGCTAATAATTACATAAAAAAATGTTGTACTAAATTTATTATAAAAGAAAAATAAATTGTGTACTAATAACAGTGCACTAATTAGTTTATAATAAAAATACTAATTATGAAAAATATTTAGTGGCGTCATAAAGTTGTAAAGAATATATTTTTCAATCGTAACAAAATATTCACTGTTTGTTTATTTAAGATTATATATGATGATATATAATGATATAGTTATTTACTGTTTCAGAGACTAGCAATCGAAATAATTGTTTCTTAAACAAAATTATAATTTGTCATATATTTTATCTCTTTTGGTAACATATTACATAAAATGGGAACAACAACTTTCAATAACTTTCTACCACATAAATTATTATATTTAGAAACAATAAATAGATCTTTATACTTACACGGTTTTTTACTCAGAATTTTAATCATTCTATTTCGGCCTTTTGACTTTTTTCAGTTAAATAATTTACTGCTGTACCCCATACTTCAACTCCATACCTAATAATAATTCAACATTGATTTATAAAACAAAAACATTATTTTTTAAGGTAATGTACCACTGAGATAGCAAAATTTACTAGAAACTACACGAAGTTTTTTTAGAAAATTTGTTATATGACTTTTCTACTTTAATTTCCTATTTAAAGTAATTCCTAAATATTTAAATTCCTCTACATTTTGCAAAATTTTATAATCACGTCCAATATTATTCATAGTACAATTATAATTACAGACTCTATGAAAAAAAAGATTACAAAAAAATACGTTAATTAATATTATCAAATGCCTTACCACAAATTAATCCAAAATTAATTTCATTTCTACAATCGTACAGAAAGAACAGTATGTGATTACAAAGTTTTCTGATTGAACAGTTTTACTCAGGTTACAACAAACAAGTACAACGTAGCACAGTCGGAACGTATCGTGCCTGTTAAAACAGGTCTGTGAACAGTCAACGGTGCGCATGCGTATCACTAACCCCACCGCCAACGACAGCGCCAGCTCTACTAACAAAACAATAACGATCTGAATTTTAATACAAGCATACGCACTAACTTAATTTCTATTATTACGCCTCTAAATATAAAAATATTCGATTGGTTTACATAATTTATTGCAACTATTAGGCCTTTTAATTTTTTTTAAAATTTATCTTAATATAAGATGTAGACTTTTTTTAAGCCTTTTAAGATCTAATCTTCTAACTTTAATGACAAAAATATTTTATACCATTTTCACATTATTACGTACAAGCTTATTTGTAAATTTCTATACAACCATCAGTCAATATAAATATATATATGCAAACAAAATAAATTTATCCGTTCCTCTTGTTTTGCATTCATCGATATTTCATTACTTCTTGAATCCGAGAAAATCTAATAAAATAGATCGGTGAAAATTTTCTACGATAAGGGTAGAATCAGTGATTCAAATTTATCAAAAAATTAAAATTAAACGGATTAGAATACCAGTAATATTCTTATGTCGTTCAGTTAACGGTATTGTTTCAGAAATGATCTAAGCGATTTATTGATTTTATATTACCATCTTTTAAATAAATTAAGGAAAGTTGAACTAGTGAGAAAACAGGCGAAAAACAAGTGTTTATGTACGTAAAATTTTCCGTCATTCCAAATAAATTGCTTTCAACAAATTGGAATCGAATTTCTTCCAAATTATTTCGAATCTATAACGCCGAGAAACAATATATATATATATATATACAACAATATAAAACGAATTTTTTCCCGTTAAGCGCTTTGTAAGATATATCTTTTCTAAAACAACCTTTTCCTTTTCCGCATCATATCTCTAGAATTATACTGCAAAAAGGAAAGAATGGTAATCGGTCAAAATATCGGGTATGGTTTTTTGTTCATTTCTCGACGTTTCAAGAACCAGAGACTCCAAAAAACAAACAAAATGGGAGGGTAATGTTCGTACATACGTACGTGAGTTGGCGTAATTGAAGCTTAATAACTTTTAGCTAGATTAACCGATTTTGATTACATTTTGTACAAGACTAGTGTATATGGCCAGTTTGTTGGTAAAATTTTGAAGTCAATATCTCTAGGGGTAGGGTAGATAGTTTTTTGGGTCAATTTTTTCAAAAATTTGCAAAAATAACTCAATTTTATATTAAGTCAGTGCATGCTTAACTTACTATTTAAAAAAAAATTGCTCCAATATTCCCTCTTCACTAAAAATCGAGAAAAGCTATCTTTATTTATTGCATATTTTTAACCGAATTTTTTTTTATGTCTTCCTAGGCACAATAGTAGTGCAAGTGATCCAAAAATAGTACTTTGGTGGCTATAATGATTGGTGGGGGAGCTGATAAAAGTTTAAAAATATCTTTTTTTTTTAATTTTTAAAAACTTTTTTGATTTATTCTCATGTATCATTATTTTTCCACTATATAAGAATAAATAATCAATGCAAGGAAAGTATTACAACTTAGTATTGTCAACGTTTCTATCGTGATGCATACAGTAGTAACATTGACACTGAAATTTTAATAAAGATAACCATATTTTTTGTTTAATCGATACCTAGAATATCAACCTGGCTAGAATATCAAGGAATAATTATCATTACAGCCAATAATCATAATGTTAATTTCAATAAAAAAAATTATAATAAATTACTTAAAATGACATTTTTCAAATATTTTACTAAATATAAATTAAAAGTGAACTTAGAATTATCAAAGATTAAACGATTCGCTTTCAAAATACTGGAAAATTTTATTCAAAAAAGTTAAAGCTCCAAAAGCTAATTACTTTTGGAGCTTTTTCCTGTTAAAGTTCCGGGAATTACCATCGAGTATTACTTCAGAGGATGATATGTGTGAGTGTAAGTGAAGTGTAGTCTTGTACAGTCTAAGGTCGACCATTTCTGAAATGTATGGTTAATTGAAACCCAATCATCAAAAGAACACCGGTATCCACGATCTAGTATTCAAATTCCTATAAAAGTAACTGCCTTTATTAGGATTTGAACATCGGAACTCTCGACTTCCAAATCACCTGATTTGTGAAGACGCGTTCACAAATAGACCAACCCGATGGGTTTCCTTTTGGAGCTAATTAGTAACAACTTCATGCCACAGGAACCGATAGTGTGCTGTTGTTAATGAGGTTGGTCTAAAATAAAATTGTTTTGGAAAAACTAGCATTCAATCAAATAATATATTTGCTGTATTCAATTTGTTTTAAAGTAATGAATATATTAATGATTGTTGTAATGAGTTTAGGTTATGTTCGTTTGTTTATTACGTTAATTTCGTCAAATTTTTTGCGTTCATAAAATTTAAAATTATTGTAATGATAAGACCTCATAGCAGCATGTCTCGGTCTTTCATCCGGAGGTACCGGGTTCGAATCCCGGTCACGCATGACATTTTCATACGCTACTCGTCATTCATCTCATCCTCTAAAGTAATACTTAACGGTGGTCCCGGTTAAAAAAAAACGTGTTGAGACCTCAAATAAACATAACATAGATCAAATACATTATTCAATTACATTCTGAACTGGTTTACG
Organism: Lycorma delicatula; assembly: GCF_047948215.1. Lineage (NCBI taxonomy): Eukaryota > Metazoa > Arthropoda > Insecta > Hemiptera > Fulgoridae > Lycorma > Lycorma delicatula. The sequence continues at coordinate 75,143,227 of NC_134456.1, forward strand.
ATTTTTTTATAGAAGGGAGCCATTAATAACCTTTCAGATAGTTATTCCATTGACAAAGATGCGACTAATAGTCCCGAAAAATTATTTTTATAAAAAAATTTCAATATTTTAGAAATTTTACATCAATCTTTCGAAGCTAATGTAAGCCTTAATTAATGTTAAATACAATATTCAACTTTGCTTAATATTTAATTTAATGTAACTTAGCGTAACGTTTTGTCAAAACAATTAGTATATTACATTATTTAAGTAATTGCTTAATTACATTACTTTCAGTTCTTTTCTAAATAATTTCGATCAAAATCTACCTATTGCATGATGATGTAGACAAGATTATAATTTAATATAATTAAATGAAGTGTTTCTCGTTAAAATACTTTTAGTCACAGGTTGAAAAAATATTAAGAAACGTAAATGTGTGCTAAAGTAAGCTCAACCAAACCTATTTTCATACAGCTGACACCATTCCTTTCATTTCTAAATGTGTTCACGTTTTAGCTATCGTAGATAATGGTTTTTCAAAAACATGGAAGGAAACAGTACGTTTTAAAACAGTCTGTACGCTCTTATTTAACTTGTTTTCAGTTATGACTTTATATTTAGCAATTAAATTAGATTAAATCCATGTTCAAAAAAATTTAATCATTCTCAATCGTTAAATATTGGTCTTTTAAAATCTTATTCAGTGTAAAATAACGATGTATTATTACATTTTGTAGAAGTTAAATTTGTTTGATTTTATCTATGTAGTTCTACTGGTAATAATTTGAAATTATCCAATATAAAAAAAATTCTTAATTATAGTCAATTTTTTTAATCGTGCAGTCAATTTCTATAGGAAAAGAAAATATAAGCCAATAATTTATCAATTATCAACTGGAGAGATGGTGTTAGATTTAAAAAAATATTATTTACATTAGGACAACACCTACGTTAATCATAAATTTTTTACAGACATTTTTAAAAAAATGTTATACACAACAGGTAAATACACTTAAACTCAAAAAGGAATGCCTGTCATATCTCTTAATTATTCCTTCTACGAGTAACGTACCATAGATGATAAACGAGGTAAAATTAAAAATATACTGATTATTTCTTGAACCAACCGATTTAATTCACATAAAATTATTCACATTACTGCCATAAAATTAAGAAATAGTGAAGTAGAGTTTATCGAAATTTTAATTGTAGACACCGTATTTTTTCATTAATGATGTTACATTTTTTGGGAATAGAAAAAAAATCACTATTTTAATGAATATATGTTATCAGAATAATTCTAAATGAAACTACTGCATTCAAAATTTTAAATTACAGAATTTTAAGAAAAATTTAAATTTATTCTTAAAATGCGGCTATCAAACGAACAATATCAATACCAATATTTGAACTTCTTAAATATTTAACTTCTTGAATTATACATTTTAGACGTAAAAATATCCACTGCGAATTAGCTATGTTTCGGAAATTAAAATCAACTTTAATCACAGCAGAGAATTTTTAAAAGATTACTTTTTATATGAACATATTACAGGATTTGTTCTGAAAGTAATTTGATACTGGATATCGGATTGATACTGGTAAACATAATTTATCGAAGATATGAGTTAATGCATTTAATAATCTTTGAAATAGGAGTCTTGGGAAGCCATGTTGTGTTCCCACCGACGTTTCTATTGTTGGTACGCCTTCACGAACTCCTTTTAAGAAAGTTTCTCGTCACAGCCTCTTGAACAGCCTCAACGATTGCGAATCTGTATCTTTTCATTTCTTTGAGCCGGGAGACAGATCGAGGCAACAGGGCGTCTGTGGTAGCATTAGCACTTTCTTGTATGGTCAGAAATTCCGTCGTTGTCAACGAAGTATGGTCGACACATTGTCGTGGTGGATATAGCTATCGGAGATCTCGGGAATGACGCGAATTGGGCACGGAGCACACTGCGGTTAGTTGCGATTTGTTGTTAAGATAACCTACTGCATTTCTCCACTACAAGTTTTCCCACCTACTACGCCTGCGCCAATCCGGTTACTTTCAGGAGAAACTCTGTATAAATAAAAATTTAAAGGAAAAACCTTTGTGTAAATATATTTCCTACGGAATAAACCATGTTTCCTATATTAAGAGTTGTCGCTTTACACTATTTGTCACGGTCATTTTCATGACTGAATTTTGCTGTTTGTTAGAGTGATTCTTTGTTAGACTCAGCTAATTACTACAGAGAACAGAATGAATTCCTATCAGTCTCCTTATAGAATTGAATCTCAGTAATATTGGCATGCTGATATGTAAACGTATATTCGTCTCAGTGAATAAAAATAATGAGATATCTTTACACTTGCCTTCATATAATTGATGTAAGAGCAATTTTATTTTCTTCGAAACAGATATGACTCTTCAGGAACAATTGGTATCCTCTCCAACTATTAGGGCTACGCAACTTTGCATCTTTTTTTCAATTGTCTACTCGGTTTCGTCCTTGCAAATTTTTTAAACCAGGCAAACTAAATCATTAATTATCTGATTTGTACATTACAATCCTTCTCTTCCTTAATAGTTTTTATCATATACACGACTCTACTACCAAGTTAATTAAATCTGGGTTCATAATACAAGATACATCAATCTAGTTTGTCAGTGTAAACAGATTCTTTTTTATAAGATTCTGCCCTCTCTCCTATTCGTCCTCCTTCATTTTGAATTTTCTCGACCCATCTAATTTTCAACCATCTTTTGTAATCCACAACACTTTAAAGGCCTCTATTATTTTCCTTTCAATAACATACAATACATATAATAATAGGGTAATACATACAATTATTTATTTATTTAAAAAATGTTTTGTAATATCTTTCTTGAAACTAGGCACACACAATCTTTTAAAATGAAATCAACTCTTATAAGTAAATAGAACAAGTACATATTATAAATAACGTAATTTAATGCTGTGATTATTATTTTTTATAAAACGAACAAGTTGTGAATTTTAATAAATAAACTTTGCCGGTCTCTCTAATTAACACAAAACAACTATATTTTACTTTTAAATCAAGCCGTTGAAATATAATGAGACGATTTATATTCAAGATGTTATATTAGCGTCATAAAAACGTTATCTCCTCTTAAATTGAAATGTGTACTAGATTTTTATAGTGTTATTTTAAAATACTGCTTTTTAATTCAAAAAAAAATTAATGAGAAAATTTTCCTGTACTAAATATATTTGATATATTAGAAGCCTAATATTAAATCAAAATAATATATTTATGTTGTCCATTTATATCATAAATAAAGTTTAAATTTTACTCAAAGCAAAAACAGTTATAATAATCAGAATAATATAATAATTCAGAATGAAAAATAAAAACAGGATTAGTTTGTACCCAATGAATAATAAGTAATATATTTTCTATCACTTTTTTTTTACCTGGCAGTTGATCCTTTTATTAATTGAAAATTTTGCAGTTTTAGAAAGCAACAAGTAAAAAAAGCTTAATCTAACAATTACGAAATATTTATTCCTTGATAATCATATAAAGTGTTTTAATGAAAAGAACTTACCATGGAAAAGAATTTTACTATCAAAATCTATCAATCTTTTAAAACTTAAAAAATTCCTTATATTGAACAAAAAAAAAACTCAGAATTTAACTATATTCAAGGGAATTGATTATACTCGTACTTACACAATACTCGAAAAACATAGGATATGTGAGCGCGCGCGTGTGTGTAGGGCGTTTGTGACTAAAAATTAGAAGATTAAAAAAACTGGATTTAATCAAAGTTATCGAATCACGAAGAAACCTAAAAAAAATTATATTTTTCAGCACAATATGACTAATATATAAAAATAATATACAATATAACAATTAAAAACTAAAGAACAATGAATTCCATCAAGACTTAAAGATTTTCCTAGTGAGAACTATTTTTACATGTCTACACAAAGAGTAATGTATTTAGGGTGTCTGTCTGTACCTATGTATGGTATGATTGTTCTACCGTAGTAGCTCAGCGGCTAAACCGATTTAGATGTATGACCTCGCGTTGGAATCCTTACGTTACCGTGAGTAACATAGGCTACATAAATGTATATATATATATATATATATGTTGAAATAAATTTAAAAAATTTGAAAACAAATTATACTATACACAAAATTGTCACTCGCATGCTCTTACTATCCTATATTAATATTAATTATGCAACGTTAAAGAGCAATGTTTGTTACCTACACGTCTAACACGCTCACAATGCGCTTTTTAAAAAATCAAATGCGAATTTCAAAAAACCTTTCCCAGAAGTTTCCGATTTCGACTGCTAGGTGGTGAACTCTTTTTTTAGCAGTCAAGTTTTTTTAATTTTTTACAAATTTAAAACTTGTAAAAGTAATATTATAACCTTGAAAATAAATTTTTTAAATACGTAAGAACAAACCTTTTACATCTTTATAATAAATCAGCTTTACCTAGCAGATTTTTTAAAATGTAACTGTTTTAGAATTCCTAGGTTTCTATGAATACGGTAGCGTCTCCGCCTTTCATCCGAAGTTCCCGATTTCGAATCCCAATCAGGCATAGCATTTTACATGCTAAAAAATTGTCATTCATTTCATCCTCTGAAGTAACGGTGGTCCCGGAAGTAAAAAAAGAAAAGAGGAAATATTGCTGAACTTTACCGAAATCTCTGTAAGATTAAAATTTAACCCCAGATACCAAAGACAAAACAGAAATTTACTATAATGTTTGTTCTTATATAAAATTAAATAATTAAAAACAAATGTAAAGTCAGATTATAAATCAGGATCCTATTTTTAAAGCGATTACTTTTTTATGTCCCATGTATTTCAAAAGCTGCCGAGTTTTGACTTGTCACGTAAGACATGGTCAACGCTAAACAGAATACGAACTTAACATGGTAGGTGCGCCTATTTCCTGTATAAATGGAGTAAAAGATTTATACAGGAACATTTAAAACATTTATACAAAACATTTATACATTTTCACCATAAACCGTTAAACACAAAAAAGGTTTGCCCTAGGACAGCTTACGAAGGGACTCCTGAAAATTTCCTGATGGCGACTCCAGAATCAGTAGCTTATATTAATTTGTTAAATGTTTGTTTGTAATTTTTGACTGTAATCGGTGTTGGGCTTTGGTGCCATACGATAAATAAATATATCGGTAAAAAATACTGCCTCTAAAACCACTTTCTTCTATAAAATAACAACGTGTTGGGTATTTATTGATTAAAAAATAGTTAAATAATTATTTTTTTTTTTTCTGTAATGTAATTATCATAAAAAACGGATTACCATCAAAATTTGTTTCATTTTAATAATTATGTCTAATTGCATCCTAAACACAATCGTTTCTCAATTATTATTAAAATTATTTTTCTCATTACACAGCATTCCTAGAAGAATATAAACGTACTTAGTACCTGAACATAAACGTAGTTAAATATGTTTTAACTCCAATTACTTAAACAAAAAAAATTACATTTTTAAATATTTTGCGCACTTATCTTGTCTGATCAAGGTATGATTAATTTGAAAATACTTTCAACGCTAAAAATTAATTCTGGAATGAGTTTTCCTAACAGGATAAGTGACACTGTATCATTCATCACTTTATTACAACTAAAAATTAAAGCTACCAGTTTTATACCAATTCTATTTTAAAACTTCCATGCTCGCACAACAACTAAATAATAATGTTGACCAAAGTTCAATTTTAACTTTTTGTCATATACACTCAATACTATAATAGATTAAAAAATATATATATATATGTATGGGATTTTTTTTAAATTTATTTATTTAACCAGTAAAAAATATTTTATGCACGTTTTTTAACAATTAACTACATAATAAAGATCATAAATAAATTTTATATTTCTTTTCTTACAAAAAATAATTATTTATACTCGTGTATTTTTAAATATCTTACATTTTTCTAAAAAAAAAACCCAGCAGTAAAAAAATATATATATATAAAATCGCATAAAAAAACCATATCAAAATTTTTAAAAAAATGTTTTTTTCTTGCGATAAGCATATCACATATATGCTGATTTCGAAGTCCAGAGTTCTTAGGTTCAAATCCTAGTAAAGGATTTTTATACTTTTATAAGGATCTGAATACTAGATCGTGGATACCGGTGTTCTTTGGTGGTTGGTTTTCAATTAACCACAAGTCTCAGGAATGATCGGCCTGAATCTGTTCCACATTAGACGTTTACAAATACATTCACACAGATATTGTTGATCGCTAATGACTTTTTTTTAGCAACTAAAAAAGAAAAAAAGATTCTATCACCAAACAATTTGTTAAAAAAAAACGACTATGATTTTGTTAATCATTACCATCAGTAACATGAAAAATTATAATTATATTTACCACAGTTTTTATAATCCTGTTTATCTATTTTCTTGAATAAAAAATATTAATAAAAATTTTCTACATTAATTTGATAGAAAACAAAAATTGGGGGTTGGGTTTAAATCAACGTCTCAGGAATAGTCGGCCTGTTTTGTTACTTTTGTAACATGGTGATCACATAAAAAATGTCATTCGAAAATGTGAAGAATCAAAATCATTAAAAACAATAAAAAAGGGTTCTTTGGAATACCTATTTTTATTATCATTATAATTTTCTCAACAATTTTATTATTAGTTTGCCTTATGAAAATATGTGATTACTATTAATCGGAATGCCGCTGCTATAGCTCCAACAATCCTCACATCATCCACAAAGAATAATTGGCCCCATATTCATTGAAAACTCTCTTAATGCAGACCTCTACCAAGAAATTGTAACACAATATATTGCAATTTTAGAATTAACTAAGGGATTCGTGGTTTCAATAAGATGAGGCCACATATCACACGGCAAGAGTAACAATGGATCTCTTGAGAAATTTCTTCGGTGAAAGAGTAATATCGACTGGCATATGGCCGCCTGATCTTTCTCCTGCATATTTTTTGTGTAATTAATAATAATACGGACATCAATAAAGAACTAAAAGGTGGTCCTATTTGAGACCTGACAAAATTATTTATGATTGTGTGTTTCGAGTTAGGCGCGGTACACCGATGTGAATGTCTCTTGTAGCATACGCATCGGTGGCATCTTGACAGCGACCAAATGAACCATGAAGATGACCTCCGGTAAAGCCCCTAAGGACTAGTCGGACCCATCACATGGTGGATGTCTTTCCCTCGGGGTCAAGAACTGAAAGCCAACGTAACTCGAGAATTACGAGAAATAGGAAACACTTCGAAAGGTTGCTTGGATTATGAAAAAGAGGGTAAAGGCTTACATTGATGAAATTGTTGGACACTTTCAACATTTTTTATAAAAAAATTTGATCTAATATTGTTTTGTTAAATTAAAGTTTCACTTACAAAAATGTTTTAATATATTTCCTAGTACTTTCGGAGTTGCTTTATCGTAATCAGGTATTTCTTATAAGATGTTAATTGAAAATTCATGTCTATTTATAATTATATTAAAATTGTTACGTTCATAATGGTCGGTCGTCAAGAAATAAAAAATAATTTATACTTCAATAAGACTGTAACGCCTTTATCTATAGATAATATAGATAATCTATATTATAATATAGATTGTCTATTGATAATAGTTGTAAACATCTTACGGACATGACGTTACAGTCTTATTGACGTATAAATCATTTTTTTATTTCTTGTCATCCGACTATTATGAACGACATATGAATTTTGAATTAACATCTTATAAGAAATCCCTGATGACGAAATAGCAACTCCGAAAGTACTTGGAAATATATTTAAACATTTTTGTAGGTGAAACTTTAATTTATACAATTGTATTAATACTAACGGTGCTTAGAAAATTATACTAAATAATATTGTTTTTAAATAATTGCAATATTTATAACTAATCGCATTAAATATAGCACATTATTTTTATTTAAATAGGGTTACGTTTTAAAACAAAAATTCTGTATACAGTCTATAAAAAAACAAATTCGGTCATTAATAATGGTTTATTTTCTATACATTCTATAAAATCAATATAGACAAATTCTTCAAAGGTAAATATTATTATAACAACTTTCAAGGAAATTTGGCTACAAAGAAAAAAAATCAATAACAGTAACAGTGTAACAGCGCGGTAGCAGATGAAAAATTGTTCAAAAGAACGGCATTAGTGAAAAATGAAAGTGATGATTATACGCACGTGTAATACTGCGTTCATGACGACACATTAACACACAAAGTTTAACGTTGCTGTGCCTTGATTTATAACAGAAATAATTAACCATATATCTTTTCTAGATACCATTATCATACGTACAATGACAGGACTTATTTTTTATCGCTGCGTAGATTGTTACAGTCATCTTATTATCATTAACGTAATTTAATATCTTTTTTATTTGGTAAAATATACTAGAAACTTTTTTATCATTTTATTTTTGACATTAATACACACATAAGTGATATTTTAATACAAATATTAGCTTTATTATTATATACTGTAATATATACATCATGTGGTAAACCATTTTTTTTTTTTTTTTTTTTTTTTTTAATTTTTTCGCCGACAACATTCTTTAGAAGAAGCAGTATTATAATATAAACAAATTTATTTAAATTGCCATCCAAAGATGGTAATCTCTTTATTAAAAACTTTCAACGCTAGTTAACATAAAATTGGACAATTACTATAACGGATTCTAAATTAATGTTAATTTGTGTATATACATACACACACGCATGCAGGTTAAAGGAATATAATACACCAAGCTTAATATACTGTTTAAAAAACAAAAAAGTACTAATTTAAATTGTGCAATAGAGGTAAATACTTAGGTAGATTACAATCAATTTCAGGAAAGAGTTAAGTAGTCTAGTATTAATCATAAATAAAAAAAAAAATTAATAATAATTTGAATAAATTACATGCTAATTCTAGTAAGGTAATTATTCATTGTAAAACACGGTGCTAATATTTAACAATAAAAAAACCTGATTCCAAAGAAATATGTTATAAAATAGATCGATTTACAAGCATAATTAATGACATTAAACGGGTTTAACAATTTATAAATAATTATCGCAATTAAATAATTACAACCGAGAAATTCAATTACGTATTTATGAAGAGACTAATAATAATATATAAAGGAGAAGAAACATTTTTCACGAGTATTTTTTTTAATAAGAACTTTTTTTGGGTAACATTTTTTAATTGGTAAGTTTTCAAACAACATTTAGATTCATTGAATAAAATACTCTAAAAAGTTAGATAAATTTAACAATTTTAATTAGAATTTTCACTTTAAAACCGTATACTTTTAATTAATAATTATTTAAAAAAAAATTATTATTCTGCTATTTCCTCAACATTTAGATAAATACTAGCAGACCCCTCAATGCTTCGCTATTGCTCGATTTGTTTATATATATATATATATATATATATATATATATATAAATGTAAATGTTCGTTTGTTCCAAATATTAAATCTTAAAAAGTTCTTCACCGATTGCTTTGAAATTTTGACACAACGTTGCATTCAAATAAGCGCGTGTTTTTATACACCTAATTTGTCATTCCTGTGACAGGTAAAAACATGCTTTTTTTAAAAAAAAACAGCGCTATCTGTTGGACGTAAAGCAACACACGCTATACTAAATATTTTACGATTCCAATTCAATGTTTGCAAAATGTGTGTCCACTATAGACTAAAAAACTACTGGATCGACTTACGCGCGGGGAAAAAGGGAAATACGGAAAAATCGGAAAAGGGAAATATGAAAACATTGGAAAAAGAAAAATCGAAAAAGATAAAAAAAGGAAAATGGAAAATGGAAAAAAGAAAAAGGAGTAAATGGGGAAAAGGAAATGGAAAGGAGAAAAAAGAAAGCGGACGATGGGGGAAATAGAAAGGGGAAAATTAAAATAAGGAAAAGAGAAATGGGGAGAGAAAATAAAAAAGGGGAAAGAGAATATGGTAAAAATTAAAAGGGGAAAAAAGGAAAGGGAGAAAGAGTAAAACGGAAAGGTTAAATTCTTTGAAGTACCGTAATGTTCATTAACGTTTTATCAAACTCTCAGTTGTGTTCACTTAATCTATATATATACTCAAATCTAGCAATAGCTAAGCATTGCCTGAACTTCTGGTATATATATATATATATATATATATATATATATATATGTATAGATTAAATGAACACAATTGAAAGTTTGATGAAACATTAAAAAACTGAACATTACGGAATTCACAAAATTTAACCTTTCCTTTATCCATTTACCCTTTTCACCCTTTTCCCGTTTTGCTCTTTCAAAATTTTCCTACTTCCGTTTTCACACATTTCCCCCATTTTTATATCCTCCTTTCACCATTTCTCCCTTATATATATATTTTTTTTTTTTTTACTTTTATATAATATAAAAGGAAAATTTCATCTGTATATATTTTTTTTCTTTAAATAAGAGGTTATAAAAATTAAAAATAAAATAGTATTTTACTTTAATAACCTATTATTATGGAAGAAAAAAGCTTTATAGAAATACCTAAAATGTATTTAACCACTTCTTAGTCGGCGTTTAATTTATTGTTTTTTTTCTTTCATATAAATATTTCTATATAAATTACGCAATATGAAGGTTATAAAAATAGTTTGCAGTGGATTTTTATATGCATTGTAATTGTAGGAGTTATTCGGAAAAGTACGGAAAAGCCCAAAACACGTGTTTCTTAATTTTTAACGGGATACCTATACACCAAATTGCACTACTATATCTCCATTGGTCCTCGAGATATGAAGGCTCCATACTCCTAACTTACACTATTTTTAGTTTATTTAGGATTTATTCGGAAAAGTTCGAGAAATTTCGGAAAACCCCGTATTTTACTAACTCAGAAACGTTCCCTGGCATGCGTCCAACCATCCCCCAAAGTTTCATCGCTATCGGATTAACGGTTTAGGAAGGCATAAGAGACATACAGACAAGACATTCATTTTTTGTTATATATATATTTATTGTTATACATATATATATAACAATAAATATTTATGAGGGGGCAAATTCAATTACCTTACACAAAATCGTGGTACAGTTTTTGTATCGATAGCTCGTTTTTACGGCAGAATTGCTTAATTAGCAAAAGCACTGTGAAAATAGACTACTTAAATTTTATCTTACTTGTCCTCCAGTTCAGTCAATGGATCAATTATCCAGCATATGTTTCTGATGGGGAAACAATTCGTTCTATAGTTTACAATCCAGTAACTTCGTCTAACAACTGATACAGGCTAGGTTCTAACCATTCATCGATTCGATAACTAATACATCATCATGAAAATACAAACACACACACACCATATATACAAAACAAACACGTGTGTTCAGTGTTTTGTCGGAATTGGTTTCGGTAGGAGATTGCAAGTCACCGGTTTATTCCCTTCCGCGCTAAAAATAAATCGGTATTCTTTACGTAATTAATATAATTATATTACAATAATATGTATATATTCGGTACATAAAAATATATTATATAAATCACGTCTATATAAGATAAATTATAAATAGAAAACCCATTATAAGAATAAAAAATGATGTGTTTAAAGTTATTCTGATCCCTGTTGGGGGTGTCACCCGCTTTGTGACGATCCCAGTTGCCACACCAACCCTCCGTTCATAGCCCTGATGGGTTTTACCGGAGGTCGTCGTTTAAACCTTCTAAACTTGATAACATAACACAGTGATCAGTTTAGCTTCTGTCAGGATACCGTCGATGCAAATGCCTCGGCAGTCATTTCCATCATTATATTTATACACCCTACTATTGCCTTCGTACAGCCTCTTCCAACTATAACCATCTACCATAACTTACAATCCTCAACTATCAAATTAACCAGTTTGTGGAAGCGCGATCCTCGCGCCTTCTTCTAAAACCGAAGGTTTCACACAAAGGTATTTCCTACATTTAACTTCAGACTGTGCACTCAGATCATTACTTGATTGAGTCTTTCAACACCAAAAATACTACCTTCACATCAACAAAATGTTTTATCGCAACAACGACAATTTTGTCGTGTAATTCAGTTTACTCAAGGTCCTCTTGATATACTGAAAAATCAAGAAACAAATTTAATAAGCCTCTAATGACAACATAACCTATCTCTCTTTCTCTGCTTTGGTCTGCTCTCGGGAGCGAGTGTATGAGAAAAAGGCCATGCTTCACCAAGATTACAATCCAATCCAAGATGAAAGGCAAAAACGCTACTACTCATCTAGAAGTATAGACGATTTCCAAAGTAATTTTTAAATATGAATATTTTTAAATTTGAAGGATCTGAAATATGGAATACAAACAACCACTGAAGTTACGGGTTGTAAAGTTGGTTTGTGAGGGTTGTAAGTTACGATGGTAGTCGTGGTTGGAAGATGGCATAAGAAGGCGATAGAAAAACGTTACTGATGGAAATGTCTACCAAGGAATTAGTATCGGTGGCATCCGACAGAGGCCAGAATGATGACTGTGATGTATTATCAAGTTTAGAGGATCTAAAAGACGATCTCCGTTGAAGACCATCAGGGCTAGGAACACAAGAAGTGGTGTGGGGACTGGCATCTTCACAAAGTGGTATTTTCCCTTACGGGAGTCATGATGGAGTTTCTAAATTTTATGAATCGTTTTTGCGATTCGAAATTACATAATTAAATTAGTGGACTTCGAAACAGTTTTAGGTTCAATTTTGTCGGCTGTTTAACAGTATTTATTTGGTATGAGATTGAGACCATTTGTCTAAATTCAGACTCAATAATAAATTCAATTTCGTTGTAGAAGTCTAGTTAGTATATAAAATTTATTACACAGATTAAAGTAATCTTGTTCGGCAAATTAGAGTGAGGTGCACAGTTTCCACTTCTGGGGACACGGTTAATAATTGTGAGAGCTACGAGGTACGACAAAGACTGAAGAAATCTAAACGAAGGCAAAAGCTGTGTTTATATCACCGATGGAAATATTTACCAAGTATTTGCATTGGTGGTATTCTGACATAAACCAAGCTGATAATTGTGAAATGCAATCAATGTTTGACAGTCAATAAGACGATCTCTGATAAAGCCCAGGGCTCTGGACTAGCAACAGAGGTGTGGTGATCGGAATTGCCATAATACGGATGCTTTCCTTTAGGTTCAGGATGAAGATAAGTTGGGTGGATAGTAATAATGATACATTTACTCAAATAAAGATAATTCTATGTTGTGATGACTGTACAATGATGTGGTTTTCATTATTCTGACCAAATTATAAAGGAAGTCTCATATTACAGGAAAAAATATAATAGAAAACGTGCCACTGATAAAGTTTCGTTGCTTAAAATGTTGGCAAAATGGTTTGAGATGTATTCAGAAGCATTATTCCTAACAGCTGTCAAATAATGACAATGAATACTATGACCAGCTTAAAAACTAATGATCGTTAACTCTAACGATATTAAAAAAAAAACAAGAAAATTAATAAAACAATTTACAAACAAATAACAATTTTTTTCTAAACGTTTTCACCCGATTTGGATATTTTTGATAAAAATATTTCTGATAATATTTTTAATTAATAATTTTTGTAGTATGGTAATTGCTATTTTATTCATAAATTCTACTTAAAAAATCTGATGTGGTCACCACATTACTTCCTTTTACGCCTATTCAATTACATTTACACATTTTTAAAACTTACATAAAATTCAATTTCACTAATAACTTCTGATATTTTTTCATATAATTTTTTTTTATTGTTACTATTGAATTATTATTTATTGCAAATTTTTTTTACAATCAGAAGATAATAATTAAATATATTTAAATTAACAAAAAAGGAAATGAAGTCGGATTCGAAGCGATGTGCCTTCCCCTTGCAAGATCGAAATATTTCATTAATTAAAATTGGCTATAACTCTAGAACCAAAGAAAATAAGTACCATTTATGATACACCGTTGAAAAGCCTTAATGAGGGCTTATTATTGCAGTTAAGAAAAAGTCCAAGTTCAAATTTTTTTGTGGATTTTAGGCTTTTTTGGACATTTTGGTCAAGTCGATTGCAATCAAAAGGGGAGGTGCACAATTAGATGTTACAAATTTCCTAAATCCAAAATTTCAACATCCTACGGCTAATTGTTTGCGAGTTATGCGAGATGCATACGTACATACGTCACGCCGAAACTAGTCAAAAAGGATTCAGAGATGGTCAAAATAGATATTTCCGTTGAAATCTGACAACTGAAATTTTTCGCCATCAATACTTTCTTTACTTCATACAAGGAAGTAAAAAAACATTAACAGTTTGTTTATTTTATATATATATATATATATATATATTCACGCTTAGTCATTTTACTCACAAACTGGGGTATATGTAATTAAGTTAGGCGTTCATTTTATGTAATATTTTCAACAGAATTAGTAAACGTAAAAGATAATATGAATAACTTACGGAATATAAGAAGAAATGTTGGATGGCAAAAGTATGTGTTTAAATCTCACCTGCAAACAAATCAATAAATCAATCAGTAAAAGTGATTAAAATTAATAATAATGATGAGAATAAAATGATTAATTATCTAACATAGAAATAATACACGTACACATTTTGAAACTACAATAAATATCTTGGAATTTAATTTTAATTTTTTATCTAAACTCTTCACTAAAGTTGAACACATTTCATTAAATTATCGCTCAATAAATTTACATGGAACCTAAAACAAGTCAAAAAGATGTGAAAATATTTGACAGAATATTTTACGAGCAAAGCTTCACCTTAAAAGATATTTCAGTTTTATTAGCAAATTTGTTTTCTAAGTTGTCATTTATTTCTATTATACAGCTCTTCACTGGAATATGATCTTTATTTGATGGAAAGAGAAAATAAACTGTACAATAAAACACACCTTAACCATTTTAATACTGGAAGAATTTTAGATTTGATAAGAGATTCTTTTTCGGTGCTTATTACTATTTTTTAGTGCTTATTTAAAAAGTACAGTTTTCCTACTTGGTAAACGGACGATGATGAAAATACGATTACGTTTATAATATAAATTCATCATATAAGCTTCCTTGGGAATGATACGGAAATTATGTAGCGTGTAAAAAATCTATCCGAAGAAAAAAAATAGCCACGCTACTAGTCTGTTAATAGTTACGCGTTATGTAAATAAAAGATCGACAGAATAGTAAATGATATCCAGTTTTAGATCAGACAAAATGGCTTTAAACTGAAATATTTATGAGTATTAAAACAAAAGTGCAAATAATAAAGATAAATCTAAATAATTATACGGCTATTACAAGAATAAAACTAGAAGGAAGTGAATTAGCAAGGTAGAAGATTTTACGTGCCTCGGGTAAAAAATTAGAATAGATGGGAAACAAGATTAAATAATCAGAAAAAAAAGGATTGCATCTAATTATCGGTTGTAGTTTTAATCAGAAAGATTTCATTAAGCTTATAAATTTTAAACGCAAAGCCGATGCTTCGTTTCTGTAATGATTTATAAATATTTGAATATTAAACAAAAAAATTATGAAATTATAATGAGTGGTTTAAGGAAAAAATGGAGCAAAAGGAATTTGAATTATTGCTGTAGGACAGAAACATACTTAATGTAAAATTTGAATCTTCAATTCAACATGCCAGTATAAAAATGTATTCAGAGACAAAAATTAGATAATCAGGTCAGGTTATGTTTCGTCACATCTCTGTATACACTGAATTACTTTGGATAGACTCATACTTAGATGATAATAGATTAGCGAAATAGAAACTACAAAAACAATGTGGAAACGAATAAGCAGGAACAAAAAGAAAGAAAGTGAAACCATAAGAGGTCGTATTAAATAAATGAAGAGATACCGAAGAAAAAACAAAAGAGAATTAAATGTTTTAAAGGCTATCAATAAGCACAATGATTGAATTGGCAAAACTATTCTACTATACACATCATAAGTAAAAAAGTAAATCTCTAACTTATTTAAGGTATATATACGAACTTCCAGAAACCCAGTTAAGATTTATATTTTATTTAATAGTCTCTCTGTCTGTTTGTATTTTCTCAATCGAACAACAATCGAACCGTAGGTTCGATTGTTTTCAAATTTTCAGGATACATTCGTGTTATCCCAAAGCCAAAGCCGTGACCTGTTACTGGGGGTGAAGTTGTCAGTTAAAGATATTCACAAAATAGAAAAAAATTAATTTCTGTAACCATGGCAACAGAAATATGTAGTGAAGTTTTCCTCGTCAAAGAGCTGTGTACTTCAGTTACGATAGTTACTATTTATTATTCTGTCTTCTGTACTTTATTTTCTTTTTCAGGTTTTTATAAAGCCTGAAAAAGCCGGGGTTGAGGTTCCTAGAGACGGGAATGACGATGGTCCAGCGGGGGAACCCCCTGTCTAGACGGAACGGCAACCGAAACGAGCTCTGAGCCCTTGGGCCGGCCTGGGGCTCATCTGTGCCTGCGTCCACGGGTATCCAGGGGGCGGAGCCCCTTGCTAGACTAAAAATAAAATTCACAGCATCCCTGGCTAGTTAAAAATAAAATTATGTAGTTTGATGTATAATATTTAAACATTTCATCGTTTTAAAAAACGGGCAAAAAACAATGTCAATCCTGGCTGGAGGATAGAAATCGAGCTAATTACTAATCAAATATGGGTATAGAACAGTGATTAATAAAAATGTTATATATCAACCGTGTTACGTTTTCACTCCCTCTTGCCGTTAACTGCTGAAACCTAGCGGTGGCTAGGGTACTCACAACAAACTAAGGTCACCAGACCATCACGCCACTCTACATCACAAGCTACTCCCTCGAGCACTGTACATAGAGTCTCCTAAGCCAGTCTACACTCATTTCTGGTCCAAGGCGGTTGTGTCCGGATGGACTCTCTCAATTCTTGTTCGGATGAACATTATTTTAAGTTTTATTTAGCTTATGTTTGCTATCCTTAAAGTTAAGTTATAAGTTACAAGTGTTATGTTACAAAATTATTTTAAACCACCAAAACGGCGTACAATTAAACAATCCTTCAGTAATCAACAAGGTGTTGTCTTCATTCATCACCTATGAACACATACAGTCCACCCTCGCTCTAAAATCTACCGCAACGTTGTTGACCAACGGCGTCCCTTCGACGTCGCAACAAACCGCAAAAAGAGAAATATTTTGAATTTAATTAATTGTAAAATATTTAATGAATGAATAACATATTTCATGTAAAAATGTATATATTACAATAGCATACAACAGTTTCATTATATTCTGTAGTATATTTTGCCATTTATATTAAATGATTTATAAAATTTATAACTGCTTACACAAATGTCAAAACGAAGGTATGTACTAATTTCCACATACAATTAATACGTTGTTTAATAAACTCATAAATATTGAAAAGATATTTTATATTATATATTGCATACTGTATTACTGAAATTATACTTATTAGGAAATTATTATGCAAATACGCTTGATTTATGTTGAACTTTTTTTCTTATTTTTCAGGCCCTTTTTTTCCTGGAGTTAGGCAGGATTTTTACTATCAAATATTTTCTGACAAACATCAATTTTAAAGAAATTCGTCTTGAATGAATATACATACGTATATATATATATATTTATTTATTTATGAAAAGTCTTATTATATTACTTTAATTTAATATTTTAATTTTTCAGAAAAGTTTACCTAAAAATCACATTATTTTCCCCACCACATTTTTTTTTTTAAATTGGTCAGTAGTAAATACCGTCAAAATTGCATTACATCCATTAAAATTTTTTTCGTATTGCTAATAAAATTAAATTATTTCTCAAAATATCTTTAGAAATATAAAAAAACGACTTAAAATATAATATGTTCATGTATACATTGTTTGGTGTCATAATAAAAAAAGATTTTAGGCGACCAGATAAGAGGTAAAAAGCTAATCCTGAAATTGAAATAGCTATTTCCAAGGCAATAAGCATCTTGTTTCAGCCTTACTGCGGATAACTGACATGGTTTCCTGTTACCTTCTTCACAGACACAAACGTACTGTTACACTCGAGATGTTAAGCTCTCAACAATTCATCATATACTCGTATTTATTTCTTTATGCGGCACCTTCATTCTCTTTCCAAAATAGACTGGTTGCAAAATGAGCATCATCAATACCAGGGAAAGCGATTCTAACTAGCGTCATTTGTAATTAAGATGCTATCAATGCATTACAACCATAATAAAGACTGGAAAGGAAGTGTGAAGTAAAGAATATCTGGTATTTAGAGAAAAATAAACTTTACGTTGAGAAGATGGTTTTTGTTTATGTGTTACGGTAAATTTGATCAATCCGGTGATAATGCATAATTACTGGTGAATGTGATTAATTGTTCATATGTTGTAATAAATATATAGCAATTTATTAAATATAACGGTCACTTTATATATTCACTATATTAATAATATATTTTAAACATTAAAATAACAACTCGACTATAAGCAGTAATTACTCAATTTATTAAAAAGAAATCAAAATATTACTGTTAATTAGTCGAAGTTAGCGAGCGAAGCGAGGGTAGTTTATACTTGGTTAGATTATATTGATTCACCCACCGGGTTGATCCAGCGGTGAACGCGTCTTCCCAAATCAGCTGATTTGTAAGTCGAGAGTTCCAGCGTTCAAGTCCTAGTAAAGTTAGTTATTTTTATACGGATTTGAATACTATATCGTAGGTACCGGTGTTCTTTGGTAGTTGGGTTTCAATTAACCACACATCTCAGGAATGATCGAACTGAGACTGTATAAGACTACACTTCATTTACACATACATATCATCCTCATTCATCCTCTGAAGTAATATCTGAACGGTAATTCCCGGAGGCTAAACAGGAAAAAGTAATAAAGATTATATTGATTCCGTGTACTGACATACTAACGTATATCAAAGTAACCTAACCAAACATAATCTGCGCTCGCTAACCTCATCTAATTAAGTTAAATACAAATTATAGTTATAATTATATATGTTTATTCCTGTACATTTATTAAATTCTCCAACATTGGAGGCGATTACACATATTAACCGGTAATTATGCATAATCACCGGATTAATCAAAGTTACCTTAACATGTATACTCGTGTGTATATATATATATATATATATATATATATATATATATATACATATATAAAATATATATATATTTCGTTAATTTAGTAAGGAAGACCTAAATTGTATGAAGTAGAAAATATCTTATATAAATCAAATCCAAGCTTTATAATAGAAAGTTGTATTATTTCTGTATTTTTTCCTAAAAGATCACGAAGCTGCGAGAATATTTAATTAAGCAAAAAATCAATCAATTTTAACTTAAAAACTGATATTAATGATTTATCTGAAACAAATATTTCACGAATCAGTAAACTAGTGAAAAGAATAAACAATAATTCTTCATGCTACGATGATCATCAAAACATTTATAATTAAACAATCTATATCTAAAGGTTTTGTTAGGTAAAAGATCGAAAAAACTTTGGGATTTGAAGTAGGCGAAACAACAGCATACCTGTGAATTCAGGTATAGTAGTATAAAATAGATACAAATCGATTGGCATTACTGTTATACGATACTCGCTAATCGCCCGAATGAATTCTCAACCTATTTCAACTACCACGCCTGGAATTAATTGGTCTGAGCTCTGAAGGAAATAAATCACCGGAAATAATATCGGCAATTTAAACGCGATGCATGGCTGACTTTTTTATATTGGAAACAAATGAATTTCCCAGAGATTTCTATCTGTATAATCGAATACAACCGTCAATATTATCATTAAAAAAATTCTTCGAAATGAAAACATGTTTATCTAACGAAAATTCAAATATAATTATTTACAATTCTTGAAAGAGATTAAAAATAGTGACTACATCATAATCAATTATAATTCTAAACTAATAAAAATATTTAAAAGTAAGACGAAATTAAATTTGAAACTATTAAACTTTTTTTTTTAAACCTCCTGGTCCTTCCGTATGTATTGCTTAAGAGGATGAGATGAATGACAAGTAGGGTGTGAAAATGCTATGCCTGACCGGGATTCAAACCCGGGACTTCCGGATAAAAGGCCGAAACGCTACCACTCGCGCCACGGAGACCGGCAAAACTTAGCCCTTTGGAAAAATTTAAATTTGTTTTAATAGGCTTAGGTGAGTACTCATTACACAACTACCCAAAAAGGAGTGTAATGTATTTAAAGGTTTATGTACGTTTGTTCTACCGTAGCAACTCAACAGCTGAATCGATTTAGATGTATGACCCCGCGTTGAAATCCATACGTTATCGAGAAATGTCTTAGGTTATATATTTACATACATATATATATATATATATATATATATATATATATTAAAATAAATTTAAAAAGTTTGAAAATAAGTTATACTATATACAAAATTGTCACGTGTAAACTCTTTAATTATCCTATATTAAAGAGTAATGCTTGTCACTCGCACGCCTAACGCGCTCATTTGAAAATCAAATGCGAATTTCAAAAATCGTGCCCAGAAATTTCCGATTTTAACCGTTAAGTGGCGAATTCCATTTGCGTCGATGCTAATAAAATAAAAAAAGGCGCTTGTATGGCTCTTGCATAATAATCACTAGTATCTTAATATACTAGTTGATTTCGAAATGAGCAGCGACGAATAAATGAAATAATCTTGCAATCAGTCACCACGCAGCAAAATCAAAACGTCGAGAACGAAATGAACAATGTCATTTTAAAGATTTAGGCAACGGGACATTTATTTGGTCGGACATCCTATATAAATATTTTGGCAGTCGGGTTTTTTAATAGATTAAGAGGTTAGATAACACCTGCAATTTTATAGAAGCGAGGTTTTAGAATGATTTTTTGTCTTCCACACGTTTTCGATGAAAATTATAACCTTTTATAAAAAATACATATTTTACAAAAGTCATTCCAAACATTTTCCACCCGAAAATAAATCCAAAAACGATATCTTAACCACACGTAAAAGTATTGTCCAACACAAATCGAATTTTAATTCTGAAATAATTAGGAAACTATACTCAAGACATTTTGTCCTTAAAAACATTACGAGTACATATAAGGGAATATTCAATAAATATTCCTACATATAATTACGCGCAAAGTAACGTAAATATCTATCTACACGGCTGTTGGCCAAAATTTTAGCGTAAATATATTTAAAAACCAAATATAATTAAAGTGTAAAAATAAAGTGCTGGAGATTCTGTATTTCCAAACAAATCAAGCAATTAACATAGTTGGCAAATATAACCCTAACAGATTAGTTCTCCCAAAACAGAGATTGAAGTTACTGTTTTGACATAAAGTAGTTGAAACAATAACACAATTACAACTTAAAAAATTTGTAAGTGGATTTATTTATACACAAAATCTATTTAATTACTATCTATTTATTATTTATTATGTATTATCAATTAAGAATAACATAATAAATACAGTATTTAATAATTTAACGCGTACTATTTATATTTATTTAAATGTTCAGATTAATTTTATTTTATTCAATTCATAAAATAAAATTTAAAAAAGAATCTTACGGATTAATTTTTTTTGTTTTTTGTTAAACTATATATAAAAAAATTCCTTTCGCCACGCCGGAATGCGGAGGTAGATTTCACCGGGGCAATATAGGGATAGGCGAACTCGGATTGTACGAGCTCTTATCAAACATTACTGTCCATGTGTTACGGACACTACGTTTTCTTATTAGACTATAAGCTATTGCTAAATTTATCAAGACTTCCTTATAATTCCTGTGCCTATTAAGGGAGCTACGATTTTTTTGTCCTTCAAACTCCATTTTTTCAACCCCTTGCCCCTTATACCAAGAATAGTAGGAACTATAAAGGAATTAGATATTTTACTTAATAAGAAAATTATACTGTTTTTTTTGTTTTTTTTTTTTTTTTTTTTTTTTTTTGGTCATCCCTTGCCGTAAGTATTGGTCATATCAAAAAATGTTTCAGTCAAATTTTTAGATAATTGTTACAGGATTAACGACCACTTTAAACGGATTCGATACTGTGCCTATAAAGGAAGGTATAATGTTTTTTGTCTTCGAAACCCCATTTTTTCCAGCCCCTGGGCCAACGGTTGGTGATATCAAAAAACTTTACTTAGATAAGTTTTAGGCCCCTATCCAAAGAATAGTAGGAACTTTAAACGAATTCGATATTTTACTTATAAGAAAGTTGTAGCGGTGTTTTGTTTTTTTCGAAAAAGCCCTCCATTTCCACCACATGGTCCGATTTTGCTCATTAACGAATTCGACCAAGATTTTTGGTCATTATATTTTATGTATCAATTTGAAAATGATTAGCGCAAAATTACGGCAGTTATCGTGTCCAAAAGAAAGTGATATTATATATATATATATATATATATATATATATATATATGTGTGTGTGTATGTGTGTGTGTGTGTGTGTGTGTGTATATATATATAAACTTTTGATCTGACTGTGGTTTTGGGATCTCGGGGATGTTAAACGCGAAGATATGTCGAAATTTACGGAAATCGAATCATGGTACCCATTACAGTAGGTAGCTTTCTTATGAAATCTACCTAATGTTACTGTCAAGTTAAAAATTACTGCCAAAGTTATATGTAAATCGAAAAACAATAAACCGAAATATTTAATTTAAAGATTAAAAGAGACGTAATTATAATTGCTAAATCTTTTAAAAATTAAAACGCCTTGGCAACGTATTTCACGTTACTGATATCCTGTAATGTTACATTCTGTTTTATAAAAAAATAAATAAACTAAGGATATATTTTTACTTCCTTGTACAAAGTAAAGGATGTATTTTGATCACGAAAAATTTCGGTTTTCAGATTACAAAGGAAATATCTATTTCGACCATACCTGAATCCATTTTGACTAGTTTCGGCGTGACTTCTGTTCGGACGTACGTATGTATCTCGCATAACTCAAAAACGATTAGTGGTAGTATGTTGAAATTTTGGATTTAGGTCTGTTGTAACATCTAGTTGTACACCTCTCCTTGAAAAAATGTCCAAAAAAGCCCAAAATCAAAAAAAAAATTGGAGTTTTGACTTTTATTTAAGTACAGTAATAAGCTCTCATTGAGAGATTTTCAACGATATATCATAAGTGGTACTTATTGGTTCCAGAATTACAGGCAAATAAAATTTTAATTAATAAAATATTTGGACTTTACAAGGGGAAGGCACATCGCATTGAATCAGACTTAATTTGCTTTTTTTAAATTAAATGTATGGATTTAGTAATAATTATTAACCTCTGATTGTAAAAAAAATGTCTACAATATATAATAATTAAATAATAACGATAAAAAAACATATTAAAAAAAAATCAGAAGTTATAAGTGAAATAAAATTTTTATGTACTTTTCATTTAAAAGAAAATGTGTGTATGTAACATAATAGGCGTACAAGGAAGTCATGTGGAGTCCACACCAGATTTTTTAACGTAATATTCGTCGTAAAAATTTGAAATACAATAAAATTTTATAATTTTTCAGTGAATTTTATTTATTATTTTCCTAATTGTTAGTAGTAGCCAAGTATAATAGTGTAAAATATAATATTTTTCTCAATAAAATTTGTTATTTTTTTTTTAATCAATTTTAGTGTTACTTTTTTCATCTTATTTATCGATCTAACCCTGTTACTTAGTATTGGTGTAACAAAAACACATATCAATGATTATAAATAAATAAAATTAAAAAAAATCTTTGAATTGTATTACGTAGACTACCTGCTTTAAAAAAAAATATTAAAGAATAAATCTGTATAATTTTTGGTCAGATTTGAATAAAAACTTCACATAATCAATCGAATTGGTCTATAGGTAAAACTAACTCGTCATCGTTTAACAGCTGAATTCGAAGTCGAAAGTTCTAAGATTCTAATTCTAGTAAAGTAAACTGCTTTTATACGGATTTGGATACTAGATCGTGGATACCGGAGTTCTTTGGCGGTTGGATTTTAATTAACCACACATCTAAGAACTGGTCGAACTGAAATTGTACAAGATTATATACTTCATTTACACTCATACATATCATTCTCATTCATCCTCTGAAGTATACCTGAACGGTAATTCCCGGAGGCTAAACAGAAAAAGAAAGGACACCAACAACAGATTTTTACCTTTAATTGATTTAAATTCACGCTGTATTGTCCTCAATAGTAGCATTCTGCAAAAGTTGTTATTATTTTTTTTTTTTTACATTATTTTCTTGTAGTAGAAATTTTCATTCAATAAGATAATAAAATACACTCAACTAAAAAATATACTTCAACATTATACATATATACTAATAATAAAAATGATAAATAATCACATTTAAATTGACGGCTAAGTTGCATATCAGATGAGGTATGATAAGAATTTATGTTTCAATATAAAACAAGTTCAGTTAAGTATTTATTCAGAAAGAAATAATTTACGTATAGAAAGAATTAAAGACTTATTGAAACGTCGTGGTTAGTTATTTCACTAACTGTCCTACAGCTACTGCAGCAAATTTCTCTTTCCGTAGTTCATTGAAATGCTGTCTTTGACTCTTTCTCATTACATTTTCTTTATTTCTTTCATTCTTTCTTTTTTTAAAAGGAATTATTTATTTTATTTTACTACTTTTTTTCTTGTTACCTAAGCGGCATAAAGTTAGCGAGTATTTTCTGCCATTACCCAAGAGAATTGCATTCTTCTTTGATATTTTTACTATGAAAACCTTTCTCGAATATAAAATTAAGGTTAAAAATAACCCTCATTTTAAATAAAAGTAAAATAAAAAATTAACAGAATAAATTCACAATTTTTCATTCACAAAACAAGGAATTACAAAAGACATTAATATTTAAAAAGAACTGTATCTACGAACAATATTATAAATGTCTTACAAAGATAAAATATTACGTTAAAAAATAAAATTAAGAGAATCTCAAATAATAATATTTGAATATTGTAAGCGAAAAGATAAGGTCAAATTTAAAATTATGAGAAAGTTCAGGTTTAATACACAGAACATCATTAAAATCAACATGCATTGCATCTACTTTAAGTAATACGGTCCCAAAACTATGTATACTTGTAAAACCACACGTTTTTCAAATAACGACATTCTTTAATTAAATTCAAAAGACTGTTTAAAAATATTTAACAACTGAAAATTAAACATTAAATGCGGGACTAAAAATTTAAAGGAAAAAGACCGCGCTTATATGTACTCCTATGATAAATAGCTTAATTAGAAACGTATATTTATTTTTTCACATTATTGACTCTTGCCATTTTCATTATTGAAATAAAAGGAATTGCAGTAAATATAATGTAGAACTTTTATTCATTAAAGATGGGGTAAAATAATTACTGTACAACCTTTCATCAATTCTTATTTAACTTCTACAAATTCCGGTTTTTGTTTATTAAAAAATCTTATGTGGAACCACATGACTTCCTTGTACGTCTAATAAATTACATATACACATGTTTTGCTGCACTTCATTTAAAAGTGAGATAAGATTCTCCAATTCTTTAATAAAGTGGACAGTTACAAAATTGTATTCTAGTGGACATCACATTACATCACATTTTTTTTTGGTGTCAGCATTTTATATTAGTTGATATAATAATTTTGTTTCACATCACTCAAGTAGTTATGTGGTGTAAGAGAGAACGTATCGGATCCGTAACCATGCACATCGATTCGAATCTGACTTCATACAGATATATTCATTTTTAACTTTTAATTTTAATGTAGTGAATCATTAATAATTGTTAACCTCTGTAAAAATTTTTGTATTAATATGAAAAGTAAATGAAATTTTATTTCGCAAATAATTTCAGATTTTTTTTCAGAGGTTAATAATTAATAAATCAATAAATTTAAATTAAAAATGTTTAAAAAAGGAAATAAAGTTGGAATCGAACCGATGTGCCTTTTTCTTGTAAGATCCAAATATTTCATTAATTAAAATTTTATTTGGCTATAAACTCTGGAACCAATGAAAATAAGTACCTCTGACGATACATCGTTGAAAAGCTCTCAATGGGCTTTGTAGGAGGGCTTACTACTGCAGTTAAGAAAAACTCCAAAATGAAAAACTCTAAAAAACAGTCCAAAATCAAAAATTATGACATCCTACGGTTAATCGTTTTTTAGTTAAGCGAGATACGTACGTACAGACGTCACGCCGAAACTAGTCATAATGGATTCACGGAAGGTCAAAGTGGATATTTCCGTTGAAATCTGGAAACCGAAATTTTTCGTGATCACAATACTTCCTTTACTTCGAACAACGATGTAAAAATTCATTTTCAACTACTTATTTAACAAGAAAATTCTTTTAAATTTTATTACTTTCCCGGAGATTATGTTACATAAAAAAAATATCTTAAATTAAAATTGAGTTAACCGATTTTGATTTTTACTTCTCAGTACTGAGAATTAAAAAAATTATGTAAATTTTACTTCAGGGACTGTTCAATTACGTAAAAAATAAAATTTAATGTAAAAGGTCATTCAGTAATTAAACAGACAAATGATTTTAGTGAAGAAAACGCTTAATGTAGGCAATTGAAACTTTTGTAACTTTGTAACCTTACGAAGTGTGTTAGACAGCTGTTCGATTAATATTTACGTAAACATAACCTATAAAGTCTTAGTTACGAGGTGTGTCCGCTTGAAGATAGTACTTTTGAAGAGCAATGTTCTGTGATCCGATTTCTACTTTCGGAAAGTGTACAACCGTCAAAACTATTATTAGAACAAACAATGACGGATGAACAAACAATACGACAGCAGTTGTCGCTAAACTGTGACCGACGAGCACCGCTCCAGGCGTCCGGTAACAGTGTCGACCTCGACGTTAGATCCTCATATTCATTCACTTATCTAAGAAGACCAAGTTGAACAAATTGCTAAAAAATGTCAAGTAAATGTTGGCACAAGTCATTCTATCATTCAAACAAAACTTAACTACCGTAAGACTTGTGCAAAGTGGGTTCCCAGAGAGCTTACCGTTCATCACAAAGCCGAGAGGATTTCGCATTTGCACCGAACTCAAAAATCGTTTCAATAACGAAGGTGATGCATTTTTTGACAGGATTTTAACACGGGATGAAACTGGATACATACTTTTGAGCCGGAGTCCAAACGTCAAAGCATGCAGTGGTAACATCCTGAATCGCCTGTCCGTAAGAAATTCAAAACGCAATAATTGATTGGTAAGGCCATGTTAACCGTCTTTTGAAGTGGCCATGGTCCGAGATTTCCAATGATTATTTGGAGTTGCAACTCACTATCAACAGCGTATCCTACTCAGTTATGATTGAGAACAAAGTCATGCGCGTATTGAAGAGGAAATGTCCGGCATGGCAGAGGAAAGTCGTACTTTTTCAAGACAACGCTCGAACTCATACGGGACAACTGATGCTGGAAACTACTGGCAAAGTGGGTTAGGATCTCCTACCTCATCCTCCTTACAGCCCTCACCTTGATCCTTCAGAATTTATCTGTTTGGTCTGATGAAAGAAGCTTTGCATGGCATCAAGTTTAACAAAAACGGCGAAGAGGTAAAGAAAAAAGTACAAAACTGGCTTCGAGATCAAGGTAAAGAATTCTTCCCTGAGGGAATAAGAGGCCTATGTGAAGGCAAACTTTTACATGTATTTTACTGATGCAAATGTCTGCCGAGCCATTTAAATCGGTGGCATCCCGACCTAGGCCTGGCTGATGATTGTAAGATGTAATCAGTTAGAGAGAGTCTAAAGACGACTGGTTGAGACCCTCAGGGCTTGGAACGAAGGGGGTGGTGTGGCGACCGGTAACGTTACAAAGTGGGTGCTTTCCCCTTCGGGGTTGTAATGAGGGGATAAGAAGACTAGTAAAAAGATGGGACAAGTGCAGAGACGTTGGTAGGAATTTCGTGGAAAAGTAGACAAAGAAATTGTATTTATTTGATAAACCATTTTTCTGTACAGCTATTAGTCTGTTTAATTATTATTGAATGACCCTCGTATACGCTTAGTAAAAAAAAGGTTTTAGAACCATCTAACTTCATCAATAAACATTCCTAAAATTGTTCTTTTATAAAATACCTCATATAACGTTGAAATATTTTTCCCTATTTCACAACTGTAAAGTGTCTGAATTATATTTATAAAGCCTATTGTACGTGACAATAGTGGGAAACGAATATGCTTTTAGAACAAAACATATCACAAATATTTAAGGATCTATCCAGAATAGCTATGTAGTTTTAAAAACTATGCTTTATCATTGTTGTGCGAGGTAAAAGAGATAGAATTCTATTAAATCCTAAAGAAGAAAAAAGGTAGAAAATTATTCATAAAATGGGTTTTATAGCTTTCAATGAGGGTTGGAATAGATGAAAGTTTTATTCGTGTATGGCTTTTTTTTAAATAGACTTCATTATAAGGTGGAGGTCTTCAATTGTACCCGTATTTTTTTTATTTAGGCACTCTAGATCTAATTTTTATCAAACTGTTTTTAGAAAAAGTTTCCCCGATAGCACTATTGTTATGGTTTTTCATTTTTTTTTATAAATAAAGAGAACATTCTTCAGCACTTTAAATAGCAGAATGAAATTAGGCTATTTACATAAATATGCTGTAACAACCCAATATTAGTGATTAATGGCGATGAACAAGGTTAGGAGAATGTATTTTCAAAGCGTCTTAATTCACATTCAGTAGCACGTTATTTTTCTTCTTATTTGTTAAGTTTTACTTAAACATAGTAAAAAGTATAACTCAAATAACTGCATTTCAGAAAGCCTTATCTCACACTCAGTAATAATCTCTTTTCGTCATTTCTCAACAATACTTTTTCTCAGCCGACTATGGTAGTCTTTTTATTTAAGTTTTTTGTATCGAATATTTTATTTTAATCAAGACGTAGGTCTCTCGGCTTTATAATCTTATTAGCGGTGTTTTTATAAGACCACTTTGTTAGGGCTATTTAAGTTATATACTCCTAAAAAAATAAATAAAAAGTTAGTACAGTAGTTCCCAAACTTTTCCGATTTGTGGCAAACTTTCAGAGTCGCGGCGCCCTTTTTCAATTTTCAATTTTTCTATGGCGCCCTACCGTAAGTAAAGTATGACTACTCGTAAGTAAGAGATAGAAATAAATAGAACTCGTGTATGTTCATTATTTTTTACTTTAATAATTTTAAATTAACAATTATAAATGTCTCTGTTCAATTAACTATGAAGTTTTTAAAATATATCGCAGCGCCCCTGTGAAGTGGCCGCGGTGCACAATTTGTGAATCACTGAGGATTGTAGGAGGTTTTCTCCGTCACGGGGTTTTTTTCTTAAGTCCTACAACTGTGGATTGTTTCTGATGCACGGCTTACACACACAACTCAATTTAAAATATTTATCATTTTATTCAATTGTATTATTATTTTTTTATTCAGTTAAATGATTCTAATTAAAGCGCGCGCACATACCGTATTTCATTTGCGCGGGTGTGGCGATACTAGCGGTTACACCCGCTAAATACTTTTAAACACTTTTAAATACTTTTTTACACTTTAAATATTATTCATTTATTTATTTCTACCGGTCATCTGTGACGTCACAACATAGTGGCCGACTATAGCAGCTGTACGTCAGTGCTACATTAGCTGTCCTTGTGGTGAGATGGTGTACTAATGAAACAGTCTACCCACTTAGTGACTATTTATTTTAGAGAATTTTTTGAGGGGGGTGCGATTTTCCAAAATTATTATTTTTTAAATATTATATTATTTATAATTAACAAATGTGCCTAAGAAAAATAAGATCTTAATTAGGCAAAATCTTGAGATACTGAGATCCTTGCTCTACATCATCACTGCGTTGATTTTTTAAGTTGAAAATTTAATGGGATCAATGCAGCGCATAAAGAAATAATCTGACCAAATTTGGTCAAAATCGGTCGAGTAGTTCTGGAGATATAAGGGGAATTAAGGTGCATCACAAACATACACGTGAGCGTACGAATAAACGTAAAATTTCAATCCGGTTTTTTGGGTTCCTTAGGTGTCAAAACGTAAAGATCCGGTGAAAACCGCATATGCCCAAATTGGACCGATTACAATAATTTCCCTTCTAGAGTTATAGCTCTGCTATAGCGCTACGTGGGAAAGCAATAACTTACAATATAAGCAAAGTAATAATCTTTTGATCTTTATTAAATTTAGATTTGACAATTCATGGTTCAATTAGAAACAACGATAAACTACTTATTAATCATTAATTTAAGAATGGAAAAGTATTAGGTTTTAGACGAAATTCTTATATTTCTATTATTATTACAATGAAAAACATATTTATCTGATAAATAGAATTCAGCTTTAATTATTACAGATTTATTATTTTTGGCAGCCGTTGTAGAATATTCTTACACAGTCATATCCCAGATTGTTTTAAGTGTTGGTATCAACGCCTATGTCGATCTGACTAAACTATTTATATTTCAATTTCCATACTCCTTAAAATGCCGGGAATAAGACAAGGTTTATCGTTTCGTATCCTGACCTGAATTTTAATCCTTTTAATTCGTAGAGGTAAAACAATTTTTGTTAAATTATATAATATGGACAAAATAAAATCTTTGATCTGTAATAAACTGTTATCACTTAGCCTTCCGAGATATTGTTGACGAGGTAGTGTAGTGGGTACTGTTTTTATCGTAATAAAATGAAATTTCTTTTAGGCTAATGGTTGTTTTTCATTAATTTATTCTAAGTTCTTTCTTACTATTTCCAATATAAAAGAGTAAGTTTCAGTTATTAGTTGACATACGCTTTAGGATAAAGCCAATTACTGATATCTACAAAAATATTAATGCAATTTGGTGCTGGTGTACCACATCCTAGATCATGAATCGAATTCATCCCTAGTTAATTATTTATAGAAAAATAAATTTTTGGGTATAGAAAAAAATATTTTGAAAAATATTTAAGTTTTTTGTAACGGATACCACATTGTATTTTTTCAATTATATTTATGAAAATAAAAAAAAAAAATCACAGAAGGCCCTTGTTTATTTCACATCCACCTTAGCTCTAGGAATCTGTGAAGTTGTCAACCATCAAATTATAACAATACCAAAATATCAGTAACTTTGTAGGTCCCCACATCCTTCGTGACGATTTTACTGGACGTCTAACCAAATCTGGTAATAGAAAGGGATAAGCAACAAGAGAAGAGGGAGGGAAATAGCGAAAACAGTGAAAAAAGGAAGATCAATCCACAATCCATTATGCTGTGAAATGACATTAACCCATCCAAAAAATCCTTTACGGCTCTTCCAAGTCGTGAGAGCCCATACTGTCCGCAATTACATATAAATTGTGTTAGCCAAATAAATCTTTAAACAAAAATAAATTTTTGTTTTATAATCAGCAGTTTTACTGTTTCACCGAACTATTATGAAACTCTGATATTCTTTTCGAAATGTAAACTAAATCAGGCTTGGAAAACCTTTCTGATGTCACTTTGAGTTATTTTTAATAAAATTATGAAATTTTAGAAGGATTATTATCTTAAATAACATTTGAATTTATTGACGTTTTTGCAATTTTTGACTGGGTTGATGAAATAATAAAAAAATTTTTTTCAATTAATTTCATTAAAAAGTACAAGTAAGAGGATAAATAATATTTAATTTTTATATTTGAGAAATTGGGTTAAATCTAAGCACAATGCAAATGTTCAGTAATATTACTTTCAGATTTTTATAATATTTTTAATTCTCCTTAAAATAAGTTAAACTTAAAATACCGGAATAGTAGCGGCTCAGTCTTCCATCTGAAGGTCCTAAATTCGAATCCCGGTCAAACATGGTTTTTTTCATATGCTACAAAATTTCCATTTCATATTCCATGCACACGCTTCCAGCTTATATGGTGAATTATTAAAAAATAATAACAAATAAAATAAGTTTTTAAGAAGTGAATTGGGTCAAGTATTTTAAAGTTTATATTAAAAACCTGTTATTTTAGTTACAAATAAGGATATTATATGATCTTATTCACTGATCTTTTTTTTACAAAAAAATCAATTGATCATTAATAGTAAATTATGGATGAAACTGTGAATTTATTATTTACAGTAATAGAAAACAACAAGAATTAAAAATCTACACACGATTCATTTAACTGACAGATACTCATTATATATTATTTCTTATTAAATGTGGTACTACATTCTATAGAAAACAGGAGAAAAATTACATTAGGAATACTAAACAGGCGTGTCAACCACCATTATATGTTTTTTCTCTACACGTTTATAAAAATTCTTTTAATATAACTTTCAAAATGTGAAAATTTTATTTAATCTCTTCACTCTGTAATTATTCTTATTGTAACAGCATTTTCTATGAGTCATACACGTTTAATTAACAAAAGGGATATATTTCTCCAACCAGCAACCAGTTCTCCAAGTACTGCCATTTCTGGATGTGTGTGTTTAGGCAAAAATGCAATTACCGCTATAGGCTTGTCAGGACTGACGTAACTGCAGATGTAGTGCAGTGTAAGTGTAAATGTACCGATAAACATGTAGTATGAATCAGCCTCATGCCGGCCACTCCTGAAACGTGTGGTTAATGAAACCCAACCACCAAAGAACCCAGAGGTCCCGGGTTCGAATCCCGGTAAGGCATGACATTTTCACACGCTATTGTCATTCATCTCATCCTCTGAAGCAATACCTGACGGTGGTCCCGGTCGTTAGAGAAAAAAAACACCTAAGAACCCCGGTAACCACAATCTAGCATTGAAATCTATGTAAAAGCAACTGTATTTACAATAACTCGAACCTTAGAACTCTCGGCTTCAAAAATCAGCTGATTTTGCAATGACGAGTTTAACCACTACGCTAATCCAGCGACTAGTTATATATTTTATAGACATGGCGAAAAAAAACACCTCTACTTTATTTTCTCTTGAATAAAAAAGATTTTCTATAACTTGAAAACATTTTATTTATGCAGCCGCAGATATTTCGAGAATGGAAATTCCGATTTAGATTAAATTTATAATAAAGATAATGGAAAATTCAATAAAATAAATTTCCATTACTAATATTATACTGAATATCGCGAATTTCGATAAAAATTTAATTAAATTTTTTTTTGCAATTTTCTGATTTTAAGTAATCCATTCTCGCATTTAAATAATAATTCTCGCAACATTTAAAGAATAATTTGATCTACCAATAA
The DNA here is from genome assembly GCF_047948215.1 of Lycorma delicatula. Lineage (NCBI taxonomy): Eukaryota > Metazoa > Arthropoda > Insecta > Hemiptera > Fulgoridae > Lycorma > Lycorma delicatula. The sequence goes on from NC_134456.1 coordinate 75,176,598, forward strand.
TCAAATTTTCTTGTTGAGGTGAGATTTGAATAGGATTAACCAGATACACCGATGTTTATTTTCATTAACAATTTAAGCAAATTTTACGTAACACAAAAAAACAAAAACAAGAAATAATATCTTTTAGTTAAGGCTTCAGTGACAGAAGGTACAAAACAAAAAGGTACGTAAAATTTTCTTTCTATTCTAAATTTTTGAAATTATTAGAAATCTTTTTCTTCCAGAAAATGCATAATAAAGCTGAATATTTTTTATCAAATAAATGGCGAAAAGCTGACCGCTGTCCAGTAATTCTTAGGCAGGATCACCGAAGAAAATTACGACGTCCGTTTTATATTGCAGATATACTCGTGTGTGTGTGTGTGTGTGTGTATATATATATATATATATATATATATATATATATATAGAGAGAGAGAGAGAGAGAGAGAGAGAGTGAGAGAGAGGGAGAGAGAGAGGTTAGATTAAATGAATATACAATTGAAAGTTTGATAAAACATTAACGAAATGATCAATACGGAACTTCACAAAATTTAACCTTTCCCTTTTACCCATTTCCACTTTTACCATATTTCCTTTCCCCATTTCGCCCGGTTCATCCTTCGTTCCCTTTCGTTCCCATTCCTCATTCCTTTCCCCTTTCAATTTCCATCTCCTTTTCGATTTTTTCCTTTCTCCCTTTTTCCCCGTACGTAAATCAGTCCGGTAGTTTTTTAGTTTATAGCGGACACCTACTCAGAAACAGTGAAATGGAATGGTAAAATATTTATATAGCGTGTGTTGCTTTTACGTCCAACAGATAGCGCTGTTTTTCAGAAAAAGCATATTTTTACCTGTCACAACTGTGACATCTTAGGTATATAAATAGTATATATGTAAAAACACGCACGTATTCGAATGCAACGTTGTGTCAAAATTTCAAAGCAATTGGTCAAGAACTTTCGGAGATTTAAGATTTGGAACAAACTAACATATTCATTTTTGTCTTACATGCTTGTCTTCTATCTATTATATATATATATATATATAAATTATACACGAACAAGATATATCAGAAAGAGGATAATAAAAATATAAATATTTTGAAAAGTAAACAGAATAACAAAACCTTTATATTAAAAATAAATAAATAGTGACCGTAAAAAATCTATAAATTCAAATACTTTAAGAATCGTGAAACAAAATGTAACATTATGCACGAGAACAATATAACTTTTACAATTATTAATGTCACTGGCAAAAATTATGCAAAGATAATATTTATGTAAGTCACTCTACATTTAAGCCACAAAGTAATATTTTCTGATAAAATAATAATAACGATAACTAAGAAAAATGTCAATTCAATTAGAATTATTACAACGTCTATAAGTAACAGAATATAAAATGAATGAAAACGAAACGTGAATAAGACTAATTAGTCGTGTCATTCACCTTTTAAATATTCAGTATCAACAAGTAGTAAGAGATATATAGGCGATATAATACCTTTATCACACTGCAAATAATACCTGATTCTAAAGTATAAAAAGTATATAATGCTGTTCAGTGTAAATAAAATATGTGTAATTATTTACAAAATATCTAAACAAATACACGTACACGTGTATGCCCTAGTATAGCGAGTTAAACCTGAACAAACATTATATTTCATAAAAATAAAATTGAAATGTAAATTAACTAGCTAATAAATGTATTAACTGATTAAAAATGTAACACTTTACGAGATGGTAATTATTAAACCTAAGCAAGAAGATAAAATTAAAGCAGTAAAATATAATAAAAAAATCTGATGTGGACACCATATGACTTCCTTGTACGCCTATTAAATTAGAAATATACATTTTTTTTTAAAAATGAAAAGAACATAAAATTTTATTTTATTAATAACTTCTGACATTTTTTCATATATTTTTTTATTGTTATTGAATTATTACTTATAAAGTTTTTTTTACAATCAGAGGTTAAAAATTATTAATAAATCAATATACTTAAATTAAAAAATTAAATAAAAACCGTCACGCGGCTAAAGCCGAGTTCCGTGAAAATCCTACAACTGTGGTTTGTTTCTGATGCACGGTTTACACACACACATACACAAACAATTTAATTAAAAATATTTATCATTTTGTTTAAATAATATATAATAATATTTTTTCGTTTATCTAATCTAAAACGCGCGCGCATACCGTATTTAATTCGCATGGCTGTAGCGGTAATAGCGGCAACTGTTACCGCCACTAACTAAACTAATGTAATTTCACAACTTACACAGAACAAATTTCGTTTGTACAGTTGGAAAACTGGTGTAGCCGCGAGGCTTAACGCACTAGGTACCGAACCAACAATGCGATCGAATCCGAGACCCAGCCGGACCGAGTTATTTTTTACACTTTAAATATTATTCATTTATTTAATTCTACCGCTTACCTGTAACGTCACAACATAGCAGCGACCATGGCGACATTTTTTGGGGTAGGGGTGCGATTTGCAAATTTTTTTTGCAAATATTGTTATTTTTTAATTGTTAACAAATGTGCCTAAGAAAAATATGACCTTAATTAGGCGGAAATCTCGAGGTACTGAGGAAGATCTTGCTCTACAGACTCATCTCCTTGACCTTTCAATTTGAAAATTTAATGACCTCAATGCCCCGTATATAGAAGTAATCTGACCAAGTTTGGTGAAAATCGGTCCAGTATTTCTGGAGATATAAAAAGTGCATGACCGATTACACACGTACATACGAACTTCTGGAAAATTTCCACGGTTTTTTGGGTTCCTTAGGTGTCAAAACGTCAAATCCGGTGAAAACCGCATATGCCCAAACTGGACCGATTACACTATTTTCCCTTCTAAAGTTATAGCTCTGCTGTAGCGTTATCTAGACGGGAAAGTAAAATTATAAATCATCGTAATTCCTGGGATGTGAAACTACTATATGATATCGAACGGCAAATAAAAATTCTGTTTAAAAATCACAATAGTTGACAAATTAATAATTAATTAATAATTAATTCTTACAGTTATAAAAAATAAATATATATCTATTTATTTTTGAACTAGATGGGGCAGAGTTAAATGAGTGTAACTATCAAGATCTGGTCACCGATTTTATTTCAAGCTGAAACAATTTCCCAATAAATTTAGCACTTGCAGGCAATTCAGGTGAAAAAAAATTACTAAGTCTGATTAAAGCAAAAAATTTTTCAACTAAACAATTATTATATTCAACAAATTGATTATACTGACTAAAATAATTTTTATTCTTATGTTCACCATGAAAAATTATTTTGAATGTTTAAGTGAATTATTAATTTTTCCATCACGTTCGGTTTTTTAATAATATTCTTGAAACTGTATTAATTCGATCGCTGGTATCTTTAATTGAATTCACATTAAATGTTTTTATTTACTTGATTATTTATTATACGACTGCCCAAAAAGGAGTGTAATTTATATATGTATGTTTGTTCCACCGTAGCAGCTCAACGGCTGAATGACTAAGATGCATGAGAGTTCTAACGTTCAAATCCTATGTTATAATACAGGGAATGGTGCATACCTCCAGAAACTGGAGCTGTTGGTAAGATTGGGTAACATTTTGAAAACGAAGGCGGTGGAGGAAGTTGAAGAGGATGAAGACAGTACCTAATGGGGTAGTGTAGGATCTGGCTGTATAGACCCGTTCATGAGGAGTGCGATGCTGAGCCGTCGCACTTCCGATGAGTGAACGTGGACTCCTAGGAAGATTAGAAAGTGAAAGACAGAGTCCCGATCGGAGGTCTCCTGTTTGGGGACTTCTGATTTGAGGCAGGCAATTAAAGACTGATTCCCGGTTAGGGGACCCCTGATTTGAGGCAGGCGATTGAAAGAACCTAGTCCCGGCTAACCGGGTGGTAACCCCGGCTCCGGTATGGTCGCCCGGAACGATAGAGGCAATGGTACCCCTTAAACCGATTGTGCTTCCGCGGCGTGTCCGGGCCTAGGGGGATGGGAAAAAGAAGTAGACCGTTCCTAAGATGTGTGGTTATTGAAACCCAACCACCAACCAAAGAACACCGGAATCCACGATCTAGTATTCAAATCCGTATAAAAGTAAATCCCGTTACTTGAAATTGAACCTTAGAACTCTCGACTTCGAAATCAGCTGATTTGGTATTTTACCAAATATTTTTCAGCTGAGTCGTATAATAAATCAGCCGGTGGGTTCTACAGAATGGGTTTTCAGAATTTAACGTCAACGATGAACGCGATGCGAGATTTCTTTAAATAACTATTACTATCTTAGTTCACTTTGTAATAATTCATTGTTTAAAAAACCAGAAAATTTTTTCAAGAATATACAATTAATTTTTAGTAATTCACGAATCTTTTATTATTGTCTTAAAACAAACCAGATGGCGCCTCCAACCAAATGCTAGTAAAACAGAGGTGTCATGCTTCCATCTGAATAACAATTTCGCTAATAGGGAGCTTAAAATTCTATTCGAGAATACATGGCTCTTTAACAATAAGACACCGAAATACCACTTGATAGAACGCTTCCATTTAAGGAGCAGCTAATGAATACTGCAGAGAAATTGAAAGCGAGAAACAACATTATACATAAACTCTGTGGAACAACGTGGGGAGCATCGGCTTCCACTTTGCGCACATCGGCTCTGAACCTCGTCTTCTCGGCTGGTGAATATTGTTTGCCAGTGTGGCTTAACGGCCCTTATGTTCATAGAATTGATGCTCAACTTAATAACAATATGAGAATGATTCCCGGGGTTATCAGGTCTACTGCTGTGGAATGGTTCCCGGTATTGACCAACATACCACCCCCAAACCTGCGCCAAATGAACGCTCTTGTAAGAGAGTACAAGAAGATTATGGACAATCGAAACCTACCGATACATGAGGACATTGAGGATGACAATCGTGGTCGCCTTCGATCTAGAAAGCCACCTATCAAAACAGCAATTGCTGCCACAGAGGAAGGATTTAACCTAACTGACGCCTGGCGTCAAGAATGGACCACAAAGCAAAATAACCAAATCCCTTGTATTACTCAAAAGCCGCCGGGTTTTGACCTGCCACGTAAGACATGGTCAACGCTATACAGAATACGAACTCAGCATGGTAGGTGCGCCTACTTTCTGTATAAATGGGGGAAAACACCGAAGCCCCTTCGTGAGTGTGGTGAAAATTAAACTGTTAAACACATCACAGAAATTTTCCCTAGGACAGCTTATGAAGGGAATCCTGAAGATTTCCTGATGGCGACTCCAGAATTAGTAGCTTTTATTAATTTGTTAAATGTTTGTTTGTAATTTTTGACTGTAATCGGTATTGTGTTTTGGTGCCATACGCTAAATAAAAAATAAACAAAAACGTTTACTAAATTATCTTAGATACAGAATATCACCGATACGTGAGCTAGTGATATTTTCCCTAGCTCATCCAATATTATCATTTAGAGCTACTCTTCAAAAATTATCTCTTACATTCCTTCTATATTGGAGACTCACGTATACATTCACAAAGGGATAGACTAACTTATGCGTAGATGTGTAGATGTACGTTGGTAGAGATAACATCAATAGTACTTACTTTACCTTAACGGATTATATTAAACAATTTTAATTCACCAGACAAGCGTTTAATCCCTCAAATTTATTTTTATTTTTTTATCAATAAACTTTTATGCGAGTGAGTTTTAATCAAGCCAATATCTGAGCCCAGCTTTTGTTAAAATTGTTTAAATCATACTATATAAATAATTGAAAATCTAATAACCGTGAAAAACTTTTCAATAATCTAATCCTTTTGAAATATCTTTACTTTCAACAAGAATATAATTTCTTTATAATTACATTAAAATAGCGTCCTATGTCAAATTTACCTTCTCTAATTAATTTATTTTGTGAACATATTTTGGAATTCAAATTAAATACTATAATCCTTTTACAGAAACTTAACTTTAAGCAAGGACATAATCCTTTTATAATTACAGTAATGGTACATCATCTCTTACGTTTATCTTTTTAATTAATTTTTTGAAAAAAAAAACCTTCAACACAATGAATTTCACCATTATTTTCTGTTTAATAAAATAATTGAATTTTTACAAAGACATAATATCTTTATAATTACTGTGACGATAAATGAAGTTTAGAGATATAAAATTTATTTATTACTGAATAAATAATTAATAAATAGATTTTATTCTACCTGATCACACGCTTTAAAATTTACATTTCTTAACAAAGATAATAATTAATTTTAAAACAATTTCCTTTTATCTGTCTTTTCTTTCGAAACAAATGTATTTATAAAAAAACTTATTACAAATATATCATCTTTGTAAAATTATTATTTTATAAAGTAATTCAAACTCTAATCACCGTGGTGGTGTGGTAGTGTCTCGGCTACTCCATTCTCCCGGTCCTTAGTTCGAATCTCGGTCAGGTATGACATTTATCATACACTACAAAATTTCATTTCGGAAGTTTGAAGCTTACGTGAATATATATATAAAAAAATATTAACTTTTAGTATTGTTACAGGATAGACTTAATTGTCAGAAATAATAAATTAAAAAATAAATTACATTATCTTTCAGCTCAAATGCCAATGAATTACACTCCTCAAGTGTAACAGATAACTGTTTTTAAAGCTAGAAACCAAACGAAAATGTTAAAATGTTTAAATAATATAACTTAGGAAAAAATTTATTCTTATTGTCGAATTGTTTTTAATATGATAATTATTTAATTCGATATTGTTACATATAATTCAACTGAAATGAAAATAAACACAAAACATAAATAAATATTTTCTCTTACTTTGATTCATTGATTTGTAAAATATTACGGAAATTTTAAATAATCTTCTACAGATAATTCAGAATAGGGTCCGTAGACATCTACATCCTTTATTCGTGTAGTGAGTATATTTGTATCTCGGTAAAATTGAATATTAACAAGGTAAGTTTGTAATTAAAACAAAACAAGAAATTCTGATACGAAACATCGAATAGTCGCAACCCTTAAAATAAATAGGTTAGGAACATCTTGAAATCACTTTGTGTTTAATTTAGAAACTGTTAAGCACATAAAATGATGGATTCAAACTGAATCGTATTCATTATTACCGATATCATTCTCCTTCTCTGTATAAGGTCTATTAACACTTCTGTTTTTCCATAAAATTTTATCACTAATCTACCATTTAAAGCATTTTTTACATAATAATTACTAAAAGATTTCTGAAATATTCTTTCGGAATTAATCGACGTGCTTTTAATACAATTTTGAAACTAATGGGCACGAAGGTTTCTTGATTTTACTTGATATAATTACTTTATTATCCGATATACATTTCAAATAAATATTATTAATCTTTTTTTAAAGTTAAGTGGTGTAATACTGATTTATTGGAACCTGAAAATGATGTGTTAAAAATTAGAGATTTTAACAACGTCTTTGATCAGAATATCTTTTTTCAAAACGTCTGTTATTAATATTTAGTTTTCACTGTAGTTATTCGTAATTAGAACATTTTACAAACTCCTGAAACTGGCCGTTCAGCTATTTAAAACTTTTCCTGCTTTTTTGTACTATAATTATAAATATGAAAACCTTTATGCAAAAAATTTGAATTCTTCTTCTAAAAATAACTTAAGAATGTAACTTTGGATTAAGACAAAAATTTTACTTTTCACACATGAAGTACGAATTTGAAATAAACTTATTTATTTCCTTAAAATTTGTGTAAAATGCGCACATAAATTTTAACATTAATCATGGAAAAATTGTTTGGATATTAATAGAATTAATTTGATATAAGTTGCTAATTGTCAGTGAAGAAACAGTCTTCAATTTACTTACTTTTACACACTTCCACAGGAACTTACCCTCCCGTATTTCTGGGTACTTCAAACTAGCATATCGGGTAGCTGTAATGCTTAATCAACTTTTCACAGTTATCCAATAGATAGTTAAGTCAGTAACAATTAAGTTAAGTGAAAACTAACTAGATAGATTGTTAATAGTGATTAACAATCAAGAACGTCAAAAGGCACCTCCCGGATGCTTATGCTTAATTGCTTATTAATGCTTAATTGCGGGTCCGTCCCCGGGAGAGGGACTTACGTGAGGTAAGAGGTTTAGTCGGTTGGGCGCAGGCACACATACGCACTCTTATTAACAACTTGCGGTACCTGATAGCGAGCCCGACATTCATACGTAAATGGTATTCCTCTGAATCACCGGAAAGAAAAAAAATAATTTTTTTATATTAATTGTATTTAGCCCTCTTTTTTTGCCGTTTAAATTTTAAAGCTAAATAACGTGTTTCATTAAATGTACTTAAATAAATTCATTTGCAACTGTAAAAAACTGAAGGCGTAGTTATTTCACTTATCATTTTTTTGTTAACCGAAACGATTTCATTTGATTACTACATTATTCTTCAAAAGATTTAGGTAAAGTAAATCTTTAAGATTAAGATTAATTTTTAACGTAAATAGACTATTCCCAGAATAAAAACCATACAAAAAAATGGTACTTACGTATTAACCCGTGGATTATAACCATCCCGTAACTTTGAAGTATTTTCAAATGAAAATATGATAAAAATGGATGAATAATATATTTTACATATTAAAAATATAAGCATTATTGCTTATAATTATAAATATAACTAACCACTTAACCTCGCTAACCTTGTCTAATTAACACGAGGTTAGCGAGCGAAGCGAGCGTAGGTTAAGTTTGGTAAAATTATATTTAAAAAATAAATGGTTATAAAAATAATATAATTGTTACATAGGGTGATAATAACAACAACCCAAAAGTTTACCATTAACTGGTCGACGGGATAATACGTTAGTACCAAAAAATATCTATATTCTCTATTAAATTCCTTATAATTAATTACTTTCTATTATTTTTTCCCCCAATTTCAGCACGTTTTGATCAAACGTTTTGTCTTTATCGGTATATTGTGTAACTTTAAAAAAGACATATTCAGTCAGCACTAAATCCTTAAAAATTAAAAACTATGATTTAGTAAGGTGAGTAAAAATATGTGTTTAATATTAAAAATAAAACCATTTCTATAACGTAGATGAAATGATATTCGTAAATAAAATTTCTGAGATACTTCATGTCAGAAGGGGCACATGCAAATAACTCTTGTACGCAAATTACTAGTCCGACACATTTTGTATTACGAGGAATAACGCACAATAACACTCATAAAGATTATATTAAACTGTGGGTGCAACAGTATTTTTTATCAGCACTTAAGTACTTACCTATTTTTATAATATTTTTTCATATCAATTTTATCTCCTATTAATGATTGCTTTTAATTACTTTACTAATTGGTTTATACAACTTATTAATATGAACATACCATTTTTTGGTATTTAAATGCGTCTATTTCAAGATAAGTGGGTGATACATGGACTACTATTGATAAAAAATATTTAAACTGGTTGGGAGTAATAATAATAATAGTAATAAAAAAGTAATAACAGTAATAGAAAAAAGGCGCTATTGTACAACAGCGCCACCCCCTCCCCCTAGCCGATTAGGGCAAATGGCACACATTTAGAAAATATATGCACATTTTACATTAACATTAAATCGACAAGGGTTCAAAAATAGTAATTAAAAGGAATACTTTTTTTATTTATTATTTTTTTAACTTTAGTAGTTATATGAGATAGCAGACTTCAAAAGTACAATACTTTTTATCAACAGCATAAAAGACTATCCTCAATTTTCACCGTTACTATGATGTAAGTTAAAAAACTAAGGTCGGGTAAGTAATAGCTTACACCAAGGTACGTTATTAAACAGGCTATGGCTGGATGGAAGGCGATCCTTTCGGGGACATACGTCCAAAGCCGCAATGAGAACAGAGAAAATTGACCGCGCTGAGGTGGCTTCTCAGGAATGTTCGCGGTCCTAAGTCGTCTAAACTATCTAGGTCCTAGGTAGAACTATATTTTACGGTTCCAGCTTAGATAAGTGTCCTGACTACTGATCTAGGCTGACCCTAGAGTGGATACAGAGAAAGATGTCTATGAAAGACTGCACAGGGTATAGAACTATTTCGTCAGAAGCTGCGTTCTTTATTGCCTGCCGGTACGTCGCTGACGGATCTGTTAGCCAAATTCAGCGACGACTGCTACCGTGGGAAGGATAGGACCTTGTCCTATGACATTCCTGTAAATCGGGAGCAGACCAGTGGGAGACATAAGCGAAGAGTAGGTGGACGATGTTCACGTTAATTGATCGTACCGCGACGTGGGACGTAAGAGGTTTTGGGGAAGTGGATTATTTCTTAACCGGTTCCTCTCCGGTTATGGCTGCTTCAGGTCGTACCTGTTTTCGCGTGGGCGCAGCGAGGACAATTGATGTCCGTATTGCTGCGTCCTCGATGATGTCGAGTACGTGGTTTTCGTGTGCAATAAGTGGACGGATTTAAGGGTGAGGTGTGTGGCGGTGACATCGTAGCCCGGCGAGTATTGCAAAGTGCAAGTTGAGGACGTTTGAAGACTGCAAGTAAAGGCTTTGGCCTAGAAACTGCAGGAATGGAGGACTACTGGAATAGTCCATGGTGGGTGCATTCTCAAAAATAAATATTAACGATGATAGACCGTTCTCCTCCTCCGTTGCAAAAAAAAGAAAAGATATTGAAACTTAACACTTATAGGTAAAAATATAACAAAATTGTAGTATAAGCGATGAATAACAGAAAAAAAATCAATCTCGGTTAGCATCAATTATTATTAAATTGACGTAATATTTTTATCCAAGAACGAATTAGAATTTTTGGTTTTTTATAAGGTAATGTTGTTTTTTACTTTTATTTTACATTGGTTACTTACAATCAAAGTGATATTTTGTTAAAATAAAATTTAAAACGTATTTATCAGTCGTAGTAAAATTTAATACATGCAATTATTTTAAAAGAAATAAACAGCTGAATTTCAATTCATTAGTCGCAATATTATTATAATATAATCTTTAGAACAGTTATTAATTTACGTCATTAAAATTATAACGACCATGATCACCGAAATAATTTATTCATCACAAGCGATGACGTAATAAGATTTCATTAAGAATGAATAGATTTCTTTTCATACTCCCTTTACAGCACAAGACATGAAAAGAAAAACAAAAAATAATACGTGAGTTCACGCATGAGCTAGGAAAACATGTGCGGGTGGCCATCAAATTGATTGATTAACTGTCGTGAACTGTAAAGGCAGATTAAGATTGATGTTGTGTGGTTGAAAAGTGCCACTTCACATGAACGGCGGCACATTTCATTAAAATCAATTTAACCGTATATTTTCGCGCTGTTATTATATTAATGATTATTATTAAAAATTATTATGAAAAAATATACCCAGGTGATTTTAATTATTTAATTCATAAATATGCAAATTAATTAATTTAAAGAAAAAAAAATTATATTTTAATTAAGAGGAAAAAAATTAAAAATATCTGAAATAATTTATTCGTAGGGATTATGATAATTAAATTAAAAATTCCAAATTTACGCTTGTCAAAATTTCAAAGTTTCGGGTTAAACGGTCAGGAAAAATAATACTAATCTCATATTTTTTAATATTTTCATTAATTTTCTAAAATCCTCTTTTTATCATTGGGAACAATCGCGATATATGATGTATTGCCATAAATAAATTAATAATTCAATTTTAAATCTTATTTTTTCGTTACAGTTATTTTATACATTAAAAACGATCTATTTTTCCTACATTTATTTCGGTTAATTTAAATGTTTATTAAGTTTTTTATTTTGTATGTAGATAAAAAAAATTTCTCATGAGTAATTTTTCGCCTTTAATGAAGTGGCATCCGCGAATGAAATTTTTGAAAGAAAAACAAATAGTACCTATTTTCTTTTCATTAAATCAAACTTGTTTTGCTAACATTAGGAAAATCTGTTATTACTTTATGTTACAGCTTTTGTGTAATAAAAATAAAATTAAAATTATCTTAGTAAATCTGTTGAGTTTTTCTTTATGAAAAGTAAAAAAATATTAAAAAAACTTAAATAAAAAAAAGAAAAAAGTTTCACATTATTTTTGATAAGATGAATTTTTTATAACAACTTTAATAACGGCAGTAATAAAAAATGGAGCTAAAACTGTTTTACTGAGCTTAAAATTTAACTGATAGTAATTTGTTTGTCTTTTTTTATAGTGTCCACGAGGTAGTTGATTAGTTCCTTTCTGAAAGAAGCATTATTTACATTCCAGCCTCAATCAGAACAAAATAAAGTTAAATCTGAAAAAAAACAATAAAAAAAAACCTGTATTTTCTATTTCTTTTACTAATCTCACACCCAATTTATTTTCAACTTTATTCCTTCAAATGCAGCATATATATATTACCTGTGTAATCATAAAATACGATCCAAAATGAAAGGAATTATCAATTTAACCAATGTAAGTAAATATTTGAAGGTTTTAAAAGTACATTTCATTTACAAGTAGAGCTATTAAGTTATAATAATAATTGTTACATAAAAACTTAATATTTACGATCAAATTGGTACTAGACTATAAATTTTTAAATATACATCACTTAAACTGCAAAACGTTATACAGATACCTAAAAACTTTTCTAACGTATCTTTTCATGAAAATCACATATCTTTTTTCTATATTTTATTATTTTCCAAATATTTTCATATCTGATATGATTTATGAGACATAATAATTATAAAACATACAACATACAACTTACCAATATAATAATTATAAATAAAATATAATTTTAATCAATGTCCTTCATTACTAGTACTAGTAAAAATATAGTACCGCTCAATGTAATTGGAATATTACATTGAATTGTGGCTCAAAACTTATCAGACCGGTAGTAAACATTTGAGGTTAGTGGTTCGTATACTGTTTGCTGTGTTTTGTCAAACATATCGTATTATAGTGCAATAGTTTATTAAGCATTGTTATTTATTTACCATATACTGTTTGCTGTGTTTTGTCAAACATATCGTATTATAGTGCAATAGTTTATTAAGCATTGTTATCTATTTACCAAACAAAGATGGGACACGATAAATCAAAAATATAGCAGAATTATTACTTTATCTCAATATAAAAGTATGTCAAGAGGATGAATGCTGAAGAATGTAAAGTACGTTCGGCTACTGTGAACAAAATTTTAAAGGTCTTTTTCCTTCCAAAATAGAAGGGAAATGTAGTCGTAAAAGAAAAACCATTCCTAAGACAGGCCATTTATTGATTAAAAAAAGAAAAATGAATCGTAAGGTTTCTGCTGTAGATTTAAATAGGGAAATGAGAAAAAATTGTGAACGAAGACTCTAAGACGTCGCTCGGAGAGCACACCGACCAATGAAAAATCAACTGCTTTCTGCAATAGTCAGTAAAAAATGCGCAAGAAATATTAGCAGTAGACATCAATACAACTTTAAGATTATGCAGTAAAATAATGGTAAAGAGTTAATTTTTCGGATAAATTACATTTTAAAGTCCAGGGACATAAAATGAAGTTTGTCAGAATTCCAAATAATCATCATATACCATATCATCTCCCCTCATATACTGCAAACACAAAAATATCTTCCAAAGAAATTTTTTTGGGGCTGTATGACTTTCCATGGTTCAGAACTATTGGTTTTTGTAGGAAAAAAAGAGAGTTCTGATAAATACATATCATTACTCTAGAGAAGAGTGATTTTATTCTTACAAAAATTGTTTCCAGCTGGCGACGATATTTTCCAGCAAGATTTTTACACCTTGCCGTAAATCTCAAAGATGAAAAACTTTTTCACTGGATTCAGTATAAATGTTCTTCCGTGGTATAGCAACTCACCAGCCTTAAACCCGATCGAGAATCAGTGATCAATTTGTAAGAAAAAAATTTACTAAAGAAGATTGTACAACAAACATTTCTGAGATTTCATCAGCCTATGTTCAAAAGACATTAAACATTTTCCTTTACCATTAAATAGTCATTTTTGAATGATATTCATTATACAATCAATCTGTGTTGAACATAATGAAGAATCACTTGTAAGGCTTAGTATCACTTGCATTTCAGAAAGCTGCCATAATGACATAAATTAGTGTGTTTATCTCAGTGAAGAAGACAAATATAAATTATTTCACTTCTTCCTTTCTTAAGTACCTCTTGCTCAACATCCTTAAATTTTCGTCAGTGACTTTTGCCTCTCGGTTGTCCAACGACCGACTGACTGGTTATGATATTAATAGATAATAGCCTATTTGAAATCATTCAATTTGAAAACAATGCAAAGTATTTAATTTTAAGTGAATTAACGAATAAGGTAACAGAAAGGAAAAGGTTTGGTGAGAATGGTAAGACAATAATACGAAAGTATTTTTCAAACTGACACTAGGGAAGAGTAATCATTAAAATTAGAAATAATACAAATAAAGTTGTAAAACACAAAATTGTATATATACTCCTCGTATGATAACAGTAATAATGAACTAATTATTATAGATAAACTTTAATGTATAATCTGAATATCGAATTAATAAAACAAAACAAAAATTGTACATTTTTTTTTTATATTTTTTTTTTCGGGAAAATAAATTAAGATATCATGTATTCATCTGATTTAATAGTAGACTAATTATCGACACCTATCACATTTTGAAAATATGGATAATAAAAAAAAAAATGAACATAATATCATTAATTTCATAACTAAAACGAGTCTAGTTTAAAATAAAAATATATAAAGCAACGAATAAATAGAAATATATTTGAATACAGATACGTTATTCCATGTAAAGATTTATTTTTATCTTTTTTAAAACAAAGAAAAAAAATCAAAAATAGAAACTCATTTAAAAATAAAATAATTATTAATATAAGACAAATTATCAAATTAAATTTTCAGGATAAACTGTCTTTTTATACAAGTTAAAAAAAATAACGAACCAGGAATTCCAGCTTATATTTTCAACCATAGAATTAGGTCGATCTGAAATTTAAAGTATGACCTTGGGAATTTAAATGGTTCATTACATATGTCCAGTAAGCGACTGCTAATGAGTTCCAAAGAGGCAATAAAACGGTCGGCATTGGTGAAGGTTGGTGAAGTGGGGATAACTGCGATCTCCTAAGCAACATGGGAAAGACAGCTGGGCCACACATGCAGCTTATATCTGATCACGATATATTAGAACAATCCAACAAACTATTTTAAGTACTACCATGAAATGAATATTATTGGAAAAGTTATTTATAAAATATAATACATACTGAAAATGTTTTTCATTTGAGAATTGTTTAAATCAAAAATAATATTATGAACTAAGTGAAAGTAAGAAATGCGATCGTATCTTTTATCATTTTATAATATATATTGAAAATATTTAATCATTTCGGAATCGTTTAAATCAACAATAATATTATGAACTAAGTGAAAGTAAAGAAATGCGAGTGTTACTTTTTTATCATCGATTTATAACATCAAAAATAAAATAAACAATAAAAAAATTGTTTTCAAAATTATAGTTCTTAAATATCTTAAAGCGGGTACGTTCTACGAGTTCCATTCAATATACTCGTACTACAAAAAGAACACATTATTTACAAAGGTAAATGAAAAATAAACAACTCCGATAGTGAATAGGAAATCCTTATTAACACTGACCCTAATATAAAGACAGGATGTTGTTATTACAATTAAATATTTAACACTAATTTCAACTAATATAAAATCTAAATGTACTATATATATATATATATATATATATATATATATATATATTTCAGTATTGTTTTTTCAAGCTAACCTTTTTTATCAAATAGACGCTAAGTATAGATAATTTAAAATGTTTGACAGTTACCAGTTTAATTAAAAATGTTCTCAGATGTAAAAAAAATAAATTTTACATATTAATAATGTAGCGATCTTTTTTCTGGATCATTACAGAAAGATTTTTAATCGATAAATACGGCAACTTATTACATCAATATATTTAAATTACGTTATTCTGAATAAGATAAAGTAGTAATTGCATTTTTTATAATCAAAAACCAATTGAACAATCCAAGCACAGAATTACAAAATAAATGAAATGACACCTTATTTTTCTTTTCTTTATTCCAGTAGTTTGCGGGATCCCACATCATTAGTTGTATAAAAATTATATAAAATTACATATCGAAATTATTTTTTTTTTTAGAAAAAAGTTAAAATTATTATCATATATAGAAAACATGAAGTCAATTTAATAAAATTATTACATATATTTAAATATAACGTTAATTAAGAGATAAAATTTTAAATTAACTTTAAAAATAAAATAATTAGAAGATTAATACCGTGTAACCTGGCCAGCAAGTTTACATTTTTATGACATATTTAAATTATATATAATTATTTTATTTAACTGACTTCACGTTTTCTATATATGATAGTAATTTTAATTTTTATTCCTTTAATTTTTTTCTAAAAAAAAATTATTTCTTTTGAAATGTAATTTTACATAATTTGTATTCAACTGATGATGCGGAATCCTGCGAAAGTGCTATTGGTATAAAGAAAAGAAAAATAAGGTGTCATTTCATTTACTTTGTAATTCTGTACTTGGGTTGTTCAAATTCGTTTTTAATTAGAAAAAATACAATATATTGGTACAAAGCATTATGAGTCTTATAAGTATTGACTTAGAAAAATAACTACAAAATAGTAATTATGTATAAATTAAATTTAGCTCTTTCTGTAAAATTTCCCCCCGATTCAACGACAATTAATGTAACCTTTCAATTATTTAATGTATTTTTACTTAACAAGAAATTACAACAAATATATGTTCTATAATGACTTTTTAATCCAATTACTTTGTAAAAATTAGCGCAAGTTCTAAAATTGGCTTACTGCGTTAAGATATTAGAATTTAAAACTACACAAAATTTGTTTTAAAGCCAGCCTGATAATTCCTTGATTAGAAATTAGCAGTAAAAAAAAAGTGAATGGTTGAAAAGATAAAAAATGTTTAAGATCTATTTAAAAAAGAAATTACAGTAACATCTATTAATTAATTGTGTATAAGTTCTAAATTATTAAGTCTACCAAAAGCAATATGAAAAAAAAATCAATATTTATTACTAAAAACAAAACAGAAAAAAGTTAAGAGAAAAATGATATAATTTGTAAAAATTTAGTACAATAAATTTAGATCTTTGAAAATGAAGATATTTTTAATCTACTTCTCCGAAATTTGTTGCTGAAAATTTGATTCGACTATATGTGGGGGTTTCTTCGGACCACCGATATAAATTCCATGTGTTCTTTATGCGATTACGAAAATTAAGTAGCTCCGAAAATAGTATAAATGGAAATAAATGGTAATAATTATTTTTAACCCATTGATAAAACTTTAGTCATCTTGCATGGTCACCAAGCTGGAGATGTGGAACTTTTTGAAAATTATAAGGACGCAGTTCATGAGTATGTAATGTCTTCCATGCTATTACTTTCGCGACAAAAAATTTAAGGAAACGAATTGAAAATAAATTGATTTTAATGGTAGACTTATCGAACATTTATTGTAAATTAGTACGGTATAAATCATGATGAGTATATTATTTTAAAGTAAATTAAAAGTATTTTTATATTTCAAAGGTCTAAATTTGTTGTAATAAAAAATAATTTTTTAATTTATACAAATTCATAACATTTTTTTACTAAGTTTTGTTTTGATAAAGGTTGATATTTCTTGATTTTTCATATACTTTATTACATCAATCATCTAAAAATTAAATTCTCTAAAAGTTTTGATAATATTCAAAATTCGCAATTATTAGTTATTTAACATTATTAATGTACTTCAAACCTAAAAAAAGGTATTTTTCGTTACCGATTTTTTTCTGTTTTACGGTTCTTCTTATCTTCTTTTTCCTGTTTAACCTCCGGTAACTACTGTTCAGATAATACTTCAGAGGATGATATTTATGAGTGTAAATGAAGTGTAGTTTTGTACATTCTCAGTTCGACCATTCCTGAGATGTGTGATTAATTGAAACCCAACCACCAAAGAACACCGGTATCCATGATCTAGTATTCAAATCCTTGTAAAAATAACTGGCTTTACTAGGACGAACGCTGAAACTCTCGATTTCCAAATCAGCTGATTTGGGAAGACGCGTTCACCACTAGACCACCAACCCGGTGGGTTTCTGTTTTACGCTGGATATCGTGTAAGCTACGGAGATACAGTTCTGAGACCCGTTCTATTTGATTTTCTGGTCAAAAAATATAAGAAATCATTAAGTTTATTATAACGCCTTGAAAATTTCAGTAAGACCTCATTTCACTGGAGAAACTGAAATTTGAAGTTTTACGCTAGCCGTAACTCTACAACAAAGCATTTACAGACATACGTTTGTATGAACTTTTTTCCATATTTTAAGCTCCAGAATTTATTACCAATTATGTCACTTTCCTACTGAATCATTCTATATTTCCTAACAAACGTAACTTCCCCTTTATTGGATTAATAAAACGTAAAATATTTTACTCATTCCCTTTGTGCTTACGTAATTAAAAGTAGACTATTAACTATTTTTTACTTAACATTAAATTATAACATCTCTGAATTTTAAGATAAAAAAAAAAATTATAGGAAATTAAATTTTTTGACAATTTTTACTGAATAGATTAAATTTAATTAAAAAAATGGTAATAAAGAGGCGAGACTACTCGGTGAAATGGAAAAATCTGTATTATAAAATCTTTCTACTGCGGATAAACCTCTAATTAAAATTTGAAAAAAGTTTAATGTAATAGTTCTCCACATTTTATAAATTTTGATTTCTGTCCTTTAAAAATAATCTTCTGTGATTAAACTGCAAACAACTCTTTGATAAAGTAGTTAGAAAATTTACTAATTGTAATTAAAAAAATATAACTCAAAAAACTCATTTTTAAACACATAAAAAAAATAATATTAAAATTCATTCGAAAAAATAATTCATAAGCGTGAATGGTACCGTAACCACCGAAATTTCAAAAATGTTTCACATTGCAACAAATGTCAATGTTATGTATTACAACTAAATGTTACAGCTTATTTAAACTCTCATAAATGTTTGCTGAAATGCACCTTTAGTGAATAAATTAATGTACATAAAAGGAGCTCCCAATGAAAAATTGGGAGTCTCTTTTTTCGAAATTTAGATACTAATTTGTATCAGTATTATTTTTTCTTGTAAAAAAATTCTTGTTTTTATTTAAAATAAATTATCTTGAAAATACGAGTATTATTACTTCACTAGTCGCTAAGGGTTCGCTTCGCTCCCCCTGGAACCCTCGACACGTTCGTATACTCATGTTTGTGAGAATATTAAGTATTTTACAGATATTCATTTAAGAAAAAAATATTAGTTATTTTACTTAATTATATTACCGTTGCCATGGTGAAAAAAAATAATGAAATAAAATGATTCATACATTTACATATTATATATATATATCTTTCGTATCAAGAAGCATGGTGCTTCTATATTCATTTATTTTTATAAAGTTTCAAAATAAAGTTATGTCCAAAATAGTTTTCTTTTAACAAAATGTAAAAAAAAAAAGTATATAATAAATGTAAATGTAAACAACGTACTGTTTATAATTAACAATAGAGTTTATTATACAGTTGTTAGTTCAATATTTTCCGCTAGATGGTAGCGTTTCATTAAAAATAAAATGTGAGTACATACAGCAAACAAACCAATGCACCATGCTTTTTGATACAAACGATATTAAAACGACCTAAATATCAGTTAATTTAAAAAAAATATATATCTGAAAAAATTTCATTAAATTGGTACAGCTTTGTTACCCGATGTGAAAAATTCGTGACATAAGTCCATAAAATCAGTTAATTTATTTCACTTCAGTAGTGAAGGTAAACGTAAAACAATAAATATATACAATTCTAACCAATTTATAGAGTACAATTTCTGTTTCTGTAAATTATCAGTCTGAAGTCTGGTTTGAAACTCACCAGTGCAACTATTAACTGTTATGCAACGCCTAGGCAACGCTGGTAGGTGTAGAGTTATTCTGTAAGTTAGGGTTGTAAACTACCGACCAAGAGGGAAAAATTGGAAATAAGTATACAGCAAAATATTTATTTAGAAAAAGAATAACAATTAATGTCAGTGCTTTTTATTAATCACAAACTTTCGTGGCGAAATGGTAGCTTCTTTGCACTTTATCCGGAAGGTTCTAGGTTCGAATCTCAGTACGGCTTGGCATTTTTCAGACGCTACAAAATTCATGTAATATAAAAAAAAACCATCACTGGATGTGAGCTTGTTGTTTCTGAAGTAAATAAATATATATGTGATGACTATTATTATACTTAGATCTATTTTATTATAACTATTTAAATCTATCTAGAGCTGCATAAAGGTCAGTAAGAATGATCTAACAGAAAATCTAAAAAGACTTTCTCTTCATGTCAACAAAGTTCGATCAAAAATAAATTAAAGCGGACTCAAAGACGAATCCGGAGAGGAAATTAAAAACAGACATAATGTAAAATCAGATGCCTGTAAAAAGAAACAAGTTTTTTTTTGAAGATTTGCAGAATCCCTTCAAGCGATGTTTACATTTTAGTTTGGCTGACTTCAAAGGAACACAATTACCGCACCGCAAGGTACTACACCCTTAAAAAATTATCTAGTAGATATAAAGATCAATATTGTTTGTTAACGAACATATTCGTATAATTCATTATACGGAATTTATTCTAGATTTAAATTTACAGCAATAACTGAAGAACATTTAAAAGTAATATGTACGTTTTTCTTAAATATTTCCAAAATAAAATATTTTTTATAAATTCGTATAAAACTGATAAAATTTAAATCTGGTCGAAAGAAAGAGTGAAGTGGCACAGCGAAAGAATGGAGTATTAGAGAGATAATGGACTAGCCAAAAGTTAACTATTCTACGTGGTCCTACAATGATCGTAGTTGATAGCAAAAAATTACTTCCCAATTAACACTCGCTATTATATACTTAAGGTATACCTTAAGAATAATGCGTATAATAGTAGTAAATGAATGAATAGGAATTAAAAAGCAGAAAAATTATTTATATTTAAGAAAAAAAAATGTATATATAATCCAACTTGATCCACCTAATACAGAAATTAAAAAGGAAATAAAATGACACACGTTATTTAGTTATATTAACTTTATAATAGCGCTTTCGTGGCAACCCACATCTTCAGTTTTATTTTTCGTTTTTGAATTTGTATATCAAACAACATATTAAACTCGAAGACATTTAAAATATATATAATTTTTTTTTGTTGATAATTTTGTCATTTCATTTTTTTATCAAATTAAAATTGAAAATTAAAACTTAAAATATAAAAACAATTGTTTTATATTTTTTATAAAATATAAAAAATTTTACTATGTTGCAGTACTGTATCATGGGCTAGCCAAGACTCATAGTATATTTATCCTATTTATTTAGTTTAATTTTATCAATTCTGACGTCATATTTTACAAATGTAGTTTTTAAATTCCAAATTTAATATTTTATATATTTTTAAATTTTGATTGTTAAAAAAATATAATTTTTTTAATTTTATATATATATATATATTGCTTTAACAATCATCTTAATTAAGTTACATACATTATTAAAAACCGCGGGTAGGAAAAAATTCCTTCAATAACTTCTTTACTATATAATTGTCATCAAAATACAACTATGTAAGAAAAGATAATTCTTTAATTTTTTTTTTTTGTTTTTTGTTCTCCAGGCGGTATAAATTCCTATTTTGTTATTCCTCTAACCTACGCCTTTCTCTTTTTCTTGTCATAACACATTTTCTCCTTCACGTTACTCATAAATTTCATCCTATACTTCCTGATCTCGTACTTCTTTAAATTGTTCCTTCTAATATATTCATCTACAAACGTTCCTTTTAGAACAGGAAAAATAAAAAAAAATTCATGAAACTAATAAAAATATTGTTGATGAAAATGTTTATACATATTAAAAACATTTACATATATAGTGAGTGATAAATGAAGAGATGCTGCGACAAATTGATGAAGAAAGAAGCATTTTGAAAAATATAGTTAAAAGAAGAGACAGAACTATAAGGCCACATCTTAAGGCATCCTGGAATAGTCGCTTTGATATTGGAGGGACAGGTAGCAGGGAAAATTGTGTAGGCAGGCAACGTTTGGAATATGTAAAATTGTTAGGGATGTAGGATGTAGGGGGTATACCGACGTGAAAAGGCTGACACTAGTTAGGGACTCATGGAGAGGTACATCAAACCAGTCAAATGACTGAAGACAAAAAAAATTTTACATTTACATATATCGCAATAAACAATTTTCTTGCAAAAGTTATTTTTTCATATCTGGAAAAATAACATTTTTCATGAAGAATTTTAAAATGTTTGCTTTTTTTTTTAATTGAAAGAAGTTGTCAAACAATAAATGCATGGACAAATAATCAAAGTTTAAATATCGATGAATAAATAATTAAGTTAAAATAATTTTTAAAACGTTTGAGAGAATATGTTTTCTGCCTGACAAACTTTAGTGACAATTTATATCTCTATGTTTTCCCGTTTTTTTTTTTTTTGTTCTCAGATGGTGAAAGAGGTATCAAATTGTTAGAAAATTATTAAATTTATATTTTTAATTTAAATAAATATCAAGGTTGCTATAAGGCTTTATCAACCTACGAATATATATCAAAATCAGAATTTGACAGCTACATTATAGTTTAAATTACAAATTGACATCACGATTAAGTTTAACGTAAATCGGATTTTACGTAACTTATTCACTTAACTAAACTGTTTTAATAAAATATTATTAAACTAAGAGTAAAAATCATATTAATTTATAAAAAAAAAAAAAAGATTATTTACAGTTTACTTAAATTGTAAAAACTACTACAAAAATAAAATTATAATAATTAATTAATACAGTAGGGTAAAGTCATAGACTGCAGTTAAACTTGCTGCTAATTCGAAGAATTTTATTATGCCTTATGCCTTACTAAACCGTTCATTCGATAGCGATGAAACTTTGGGGAATGATTGGACGCATGCCAGGGAAGGTTTCTGAATTAGTTTGGACCCACTAGGTGGCGCTGGCGTCAAGATATTTCGAAAAATTGTATTTATGGTCGAATTTGCCTCATATTCAGAATACATGTTATAGTTACATGAAAGAATTACCTCTGCAAAAAATGAACCCGCTAGATGGCGCTGGGGTTGAGATATTTAGAAAAATTATATTTATGGACTGATTTGGTTCATATTCAGAATATGAATATTAGTTTCATGAAAAGAAATATTTTTGCAAAAACTATACCCGCTAGGTGGGGCCGGTGTCCAGATATTTACGAAACAAACAAACAAATATACAAACAGACGTTTTTATTCTATATATATACATATATATATATATATATAAAAGGCATGTTCGTATGTCTGTCCGCTAAAGACCAAAAAACTAATGGACCGATTTAAAGAAAAATAATGTGCCTTATTTGATGCAATTATTTTAGCAAAACAATATCGAGATCATATTTTTATGTAATAAATGTTGAAAGTGTCACCATTTTCATCAATACAAGCCTTTACCATCTTTTTCATATTCCGTGCATCCTTTAGAAGTGTGCACTTCGTAATTCTTGAGTTATGTTGACTTTCAGTTGTTCGATGGTGTGTGGATTATTTTTGAATACAAAACTTTTTGGATATAAAGATAAAATCTGCAGAAAAAAATGCGGTGACCTGATTGGTCATAAGCCAGTCAATTACTCTTTCACCAAAGTTATTTCTCAAAGATTCATTGTTCTTGTCGTGTGACATGTGGGCCTGTCTTGTTAAAACCACGAATCTCTCTAATTTAATTCTAAATTTGCAGTAAATTGCGTTAAAATTTCTTGGTAAAGATCTGCATTAAGAGTGTTTTCAAAGAACATGGGACCAATTATAGAACGTAAACGTTACCTGAACACCAACATTCATCATATTTGAGGTGGTGCTATTATTCGTTTAAGTTTAGATAGTGTTAACATTTAGATTCTAAGTATTTCTAACTGTGGTGGCTGAACCAGTATTTAAAATGCTAACAGTACATTGGAGGGGTTAGTGCACCGCCGAAATTCGTTGTAGGTAGCAAAATCCAATTACCGGTCCAACAATCCATACCTACCCGCTCGTCAACTGAGCTTTCTAAACTTTTAATAACCTGTAGTTGGTTGCTATAATTAACGCCAATTCTACAAATTATAATACATTTTTGCATTTCCCAAGTGAAAATGAATTATATATATAAAAAAAAAACAGACAACCGGGGTTTTCTAATTATGGCAAGTCAGGTGGACTGAATCGCCTGATGTTCGTTAGGTGGGTTTCCCCCAATCGGCATACTATACATTTTCTTTCTAGACATGGGATTTTTCGAGATTTTGGACAGATTTGGTTTAATTAATTCAGGCTTATGTCCGGCGTGTAGGACCATTGATGATGTGCACCTTGCCTCATGTCTGCCCCATGAACGAAGCTGAACGTAGCAAAGCAGCTAGAGGGTTTGTGAGGATGAATTCTGGTTTTAATCTGCAAGTTAATTGGAAAAACAAAAGGGAATGGAATATAGTTGCTGGTTTTTTTTATTCTTAGGCCTGCGGAGAACGGTTGAGAGAGGTCTGATGCTGTTATATTTACATACTCGTAGATAGAATTGCTACCCGGGTAGCTAGGGGCCCGGCTAGAATTTGGCATTCTCATCCTAACAGCTTAGATATTCGCTGTTAGGATGAGAATGGATGTGTGGAAAACTCTGCGATGGAGTTGCGGTGTGGGAGGGTGTAGGTGTTGACCTCAATCCCGAAAGCAGACTAGAGCAGAGAGAGAGAGGTAGGATATGTTTTCATTAGAGGCTGATTAAACTTGTGAATCTGTTTCTTCATATTTAAGTATATCAAAAGGACTTTGATAAATTAAATTTTAGGACAAAATTGTCATTGTTGCGATCAACACTTGTTATGAGAGTAGTATATTTGGTGTTTAAAGACTCATATAATTAATGATCTAAGCGCACAGTCTAATTGAAGTTAATGTGGGAAGTGTTTTTGTGTGAAAATTTCAGTGTTAGATGAAAGCGCGAGGGTCGTGCTTCCGCGAATCTATTAATTTGATAGTTGAGGGTGGTCATGGTTGGAAGAGGCCATACGAATGCGATAGTAGGCTGTGTAAATACACTGATGGAAATGTCTGCCTAGGCATTTGCAATCCTTGGCATTCTGACAGAGGCCAAACTGATGGCTATGTTGCGTTATCAAGTTTAGAGATTCTAAAAGACATCCGGTAAAACCTACCTGGGCTAGGAACGGAGAGGGTGATGTGGCGACCGGGATCGTCACAAGGCGAGTATATTTCCTTACGGGGGTTAGGATAATGGATGATATATTTGTATATTTAAACTTAAATATATTTTTTCCCCATTTATAAAAAAAAACAAAAGTCAATGTGAATCTCATAAAAAATTAACGTAGGGGGAGTTTTACCTACGTAACAATTAAACAATAATCCTGAAAGGTCAGATACTGAAAAAATACTAAAGAAGGTTCATCGATTTCTCAGAATATATGATTGACTGTAAAATATAAGAAAGTAGAAAACTGAAATACTATTTAATAAAATAATAACCATATCTACCAAACAGAAAAAAACCACTGCAGGCAAAATATATTTTCTATTAAACAATTAATCGTTACGTAATGTAATAAAGTGGTTTCTTTATGAAAAAGAGTTCTTAACAATGTTATGAACTCATACATCATATTATCCTGTTCAAAACTTTATTCGTGATAAAGTTTTGAACAGGATAATATGATGAAATAATTTCTAGTTTCGATTATTTGAAATATACGTATCTACTTCCTCATTAAAACAACATAGAAAATTCACATAGCGTAATTCCTGACTCCCTAATTTCCATCATTAAAGTAACATAAAATAGTTTAAATGGGAGGAAGAAGGAGGTAATATATCACGAGAAAGGATTTCAGTCAAGCATAATGTGCCGAAATTAAATTAGTAGTTGTATTCAGGCTAGTAAAACAAATTATTATAATCACAAGCAAGGTTGTGGGTTGAATATTGCATATTTAGTATATTGTTCTGGTGCTAACACTGAATTGATGTTTTAAGACGGTCCGAACCTCCTATCTATTCTATCAACCAAATATACAAAAAGGAAACGTGTGATCAACCCACGTGTTTATTTCACTACTAACAAACACTGTGTGTTTTTTTCTACTTTTAATAAGCTTGAAGTATAAAAACAAGCATGTATTATATACACCAGTACACAATTGTAAATTTACGAACATAAAGATTGATTTGACCGACTGAATTTATTTAAATTTAATTCTCAAAACGACTAAAATTTTGATCTCCTCTGCAAAACATCGCAACGTAATATACCTTTAGAAGGGTTTAAATACTGATACTGCTTGAAAAGTATATTAACTGAAAAAAGAATTCACTCAGTTTTGTAATGTATTCGTCAATCAACAATTAAATGTGTATTGTAAAATAACAAGGGTTGAATAAAAAACAAAAATGTGCTTAAAATTAATAGCACGCATGGTTGCTAAGCAACGTACAATGTCAAACCTATTATATTTTACTCTCTGTATTACTGTCAAGCGTTTGTTCCCAGTTTCTGTCTATAGTTCCATAATATTAGCCTACCATTTAAGTTGAATTCACTCCATAATAGAGAGAGTGAGTGAGTGTGAGAGAGAGAGAGAGAGAAAGAGAGAGACAGTAGAAGGAGTAAGGCGTTAGTGTAATTAAGGAAACAACGGAGATGAACTTCTTATTTCAGATATTAATTAAGGCTGACGTTCGTTTAAGATATGAATATCGGTGTTGAACACTCTAACTTTCTCTCTTTCTCTCAAAATAATATATATATTTATATATATTTTGAAACTCGAAAAGTTTACTCCGTGCATGCATTACATAAACTTTTACAGTTTTTTTTTTTTTTTTTTTTTTTTTAAATTTGGGAGCTCCTCCCAACAAGGGAGTGATATAAAGTTATTTAGTGACTTTATTATTTAACAAAATATATTTTGAGTACGTATTAAACAATTGAAATTTCGAAAAAAATGTTTTTTTTCATTTTGGAGTTTCCATACTAAATAGAGGAAGCTTTCGGCTAAAATTAATTTTTATGAAAATAATCCTTAAGGTGCACCGTGTATTGAAAAATTTTTTCGATTATTAGGTTTTTGTTCTATAACGTAGTTTAAATTTTTTTCTTTTCAACGCAGTTTGATTCATCCATGTGTGTCTATAATATAAAAGTGTTTTTTTTTTGTCAACAGATGTTTTTCATTTTGTCACAAAATGTTGACTTTCAGCTGTTTTCATTTATTTTATTATTATTTCTCTTGCTTATTTTTATGTTTTACGACTGTATTTGTTTTTAAAGTTAGTAGCATTGTTTTTCACTAGTTTACAAACATAACCTCATCTTGTTTATCTGTTTACCTCGCCCCCCAGAGCCGGACCCTCAATTACGTATAACTAAGCTCCGGGAGGGGTGCTATCGCCTCAAACTACCTCGGAAAAACTCAAGGTCCCACCCAGGTAGCCGGGATCCAGTGTTTTGATTATTCGCCATGTCTCAAATAGCCTGTATCATCTATAGAATCAGGAAAAATGTTGGATATATAAATACTATAAAAAACATTGTTTGTGCCCAGACAAATTAAAAAATGTACATATTGATTCCTGCAAAGCAAGTTTGTCTGGTGCAAGCGGTAGAATGGAGGTGACAGGCGCGCCAGAGACATTTTACCGCTGGCAGGAGCTTTACAATGTGAAAACGTCAAGTACTTGGGTGATACAGTTATAATTATTTTCTCTATGGTCCTTACATTACAAATGAAAAACTGGAATGTGTTGAGCATGTTCAAAAGCGGATGGGCACCCGATTAAGAGCATTAAAATCCCAACACAAAGCTCAGAAGAAAAAATATTTTGATGGTAAACCTATCGGTGATAAGAATAGACATACAAATGGTGTAATATTAAAATTGCAGATATACTACGGCTCAGCAATCAGGCGAAATATTGTTAGTGTTGCAGCTACGAGGTAGACAATTTCGGCTGAATTTTATTATCATGTACGTTCCAGTAATGAACAACCCACACATTAACTTTGCCCGTCATCCGATGACACGTGGTGTAAGTACTGGGGTGCTGAAAGAAGGAAAATACCTTACGACCATAATCAGCACTTCTATATGAATAAAATAATTATTCATAAAATTAAGCCAACTTTCAAGGATTTATCTGATAGCGTGTTACTGGAAAAATGTTTATCTGGCAAAACCCTAAATGTCAGTGAAAGTATGAACGATACGATTGGGTCGACAATACCCAAAAGAACCTTTTTTTGTTGGTATTCAAACTTTTTTATTTTAGAATATACGATGCCACTTGCAAGTTTAATGTAGGCAATATAGCAAACGTTTTGGCTTTAGAAGAAGTGAAGTTAGATCCAGGCAAATACGCACTTGATGCAACGAAAAAACTAGATGACGAACGAGTGAGATATAGTGAGTGAGATATCCAGAGAAAAAGATTAGGCAGAAAAGGAATTTTAGCAGAAGAAAATTGAAGGATAATTATGAACAACAGGAAAACCAGGAAACACCCTAATAGCGGTGGAAAGTACTGAAGGTATGTTTCCTGTTTATAAATTTTTTTAGATACAGTTTTACGAAGCTTCATTTTTTTAAATTTAGGTACACTTTTCTTAACTACTATAAAAGAGAGAAACTTTAGATTTTTTGTGAATGTAAACTCACTTTGCACTTTTCATTTTTTGAGAAAAAAAATGAAAAATTTTAACTAAAAAAAAATTCCTTTTATTTTTTAATTACCAAAATTTTATTTTTACACCAAATGTAAAGTTTCACATTCAAAATATGTCAAACATATACCTTTAAAATAAAAAAAAGGTATATATCTTATTTTGTTCAAGAGAAAAGTATACCAACGTTAACATTGTGTTGGAAAGGGATCTACGATGCCCTTAACTGGTGATAATAAATTTAAAAAAATAACTTTCTAAAATTGTTTTAAAAATACAAAAATACTTTCATAATTCTAAATAAATAAAGTTATAGTTTTATAGGAAAGTGGTGAAAATTTTTAGTTGATTTTTTTTTTCAAGAAATATTAAAGAGTAAGGACTATGAAAAAAAAAAATTTTACGTTTTAAATGCAATGGGTAACTTGCGAGATTGATTTAAATTTAAAATAAATTAAAAAAATATTCTTCGAAAAATTAAAAATATATTTTTCGTTATTACAGACCACCGGAATGAAATGGTCAAACAAATTTCATAGTGGTTTGAAGGTCTATTGAAAATAGGTCTATAGAAAATATAGATTTAAAAAACTCTCATGTACACTTTTTCTGAAGCAAGATATAGCTGCTAAAAAAGAAAAATATATATAGTCACTTTAGGGGGAAGGGTGAATATTAAATAAATATTTTTGGCAATTAAAAAAATCGTTAACTTTCATAAGAAACGTTTTTGCCATAATGCTCCAGTAAAGATTTGAAATTTTATTTCGCCCGAAACACCCCCACCTCTTTTTTTAAAATTTTTGCAAAAATTTAACACATTCATTCCTCCCGAAGGTGGTACCTGTCTGGTTTGAAGAAGTTTGAAGAAAATCGGTCAACGGGATCCAGAGTTACAAGACCAACCAACATACATATAACCAACATACACACACAGACATCTATTTTTGCAGACGGATGGCTGTAAAAATGGATTTTATGGAAGGCATTGGAATAAAAACTTTTCGCAAGTTATTTATAACTGATTAAAATTATTTTGTGAAGATTTTTTTTTAATAAAACATAAAACATAATTAAGATCATTTTTAGATTTTTTTGATCGAACTAAAGACTTTCTTGTTATAGCTGTAGCAGCATATATCGTTATAAGCGGGAAAGTAAAAACTCTGTTACTAACTTCCATTAATATTTACCATAGTATAATAAATCAATAATAATTAACGCTACTGCGGCAAGTAGTAATTTCAAGTCATCAAAGAAATGAAATATATCATTACGAAACATAGAATGTATAAAAAGAAATCAATGAAAACCTGTAAAAAAATGATGAACATTATTGTGCAGAGAAAAAGATAAATGCAAAATAAATACAATTCTTTTTGCAAAAATTCCACTATAATGCAAATACACACATTCACAGAAGTAGTCAATTAAATTATTACTACTACGTGTAGTCAGCTAATGGGAGCGTCAGCACTAATTGTAGCATGTGGGTGCCCTGTTAATAGCTCTGTTTAAAAAATAATTTATTATTAGAACCTTAAATTTTTTTAACACATAAAACCAGAAATACAATCTTTTTCTAAAAAAGAAAAACATCTACTCTTTTTTCTATTTTTTATGGAAAATAAAAAAATGTATTAAGAATTACTAAATAAACATTTATGAATTAATAATCAGTGAGCAGAACTCAACATGAGATATTAAAATTTAAAGAACTAAATCATCCAATAAAGTATGGAGTGTTCCATACTATTCAAGCCCAAAAAATCCCACTTTTCCAGTTACAGTCAGTTGTAACTAAAATAATCCATCAAATGATTAATCAGTTGGTCTAGAATGAATAGGGTTATTAGAATCTATTATGTAAATACAATGGGTGACCCCTATTTGAAGACGAACTGTCTTCATCAGATAGTCGCTACATTTGAGGCTATCAGAATGACCTTAACCAGATTTTCCAACAAAAACCGTTGTGAATTTCATAAATTGATACTTCATACATAGTAATTTTAACCTTTCTTCAAATTATTAATTTCTATACTTAAGGTGTGCGAAATTTTTTGGCCATTCATCGATGAATTTTTCGCTGGTCTCCACCGTATTTTTATTTGCAATAACATGAATGCAATCAATTTATTTACATTCTTTCCTGCCACTATTTAGGTTCACAATCTGTTAGGGAACTTGAGCGAATGCATTCCTTTCTGGATCTCCTTACTAATTGGATGATCCGTGAGGAGTGGTCTATAGTGGCTGGTCTTCTTCGCGCCCTTGCGGTGTGTAGGTCTACACAGGGAGTTTAATCAAGGTATTTGATATGGTAGGATCCCGGATGGCTAGGTTCCGGCTTAGACATTGCATTGGTTGGAGGTAGGCGCATAGGTATCGTCCCACGATTATATTGGTAATGTTTGTGAATCGATTTGGGGCTCCCGCTGGTAGGAGTGGCCGGGTCGCCATATGTAAACCCGTGGGACCGGGGGCGTGGCTTCCCTCCGCCGCAAAATTTAAATTTAATATTACATAATACGAATAGGATAGGGCAGCTTACACTTTAATATAAATGCATCAATTTATATTTAAATGACTTGAAAATAATGAGGTGATATTTAATAATTAAAGGTCCGATGTTTAATATAAACGAGATCACGGTTTTAAATAACTTTTATTCAAAATCAGTAAAAGATATTTAATTATTAAAAATAAATAATTTTTATTTTTATGTAAAATATATAATGAATTATCCAATTTTAAGGGTTGTAAATGGGGAAACCCCCCCAAATTACAAAATAGTTTGTCATTATATTTTTGGACAATCAAATGTTTTAGGTAGATTTCATAAGAAAGCTACCAATTGTAACGGGCACCATGATTCGATTTCCGGAAAATTTTGACATATCTTCGCGTTTCACAACCCCAGATCCCAAAATGTTGAACTGACGTCAGTTCAAGAGTTTATATGTAATACATCTATATATATAATATTTTACTTTCTTGTGGACACGATAACTGCAGTAATTTTGCGCCAATCACTTTCAAATTCATACATAAAATATAACGACCCAAAATCTCGATCAAGTTCGTTAATAGGCAATCGGACCATGGGGGTAGAAAAAGGGGGCTTTTTCGAAAAAACAAAATATCGTTATAACTTTCCAATTAAGTAAAATATCGGAATCGTTTAAAGTTCCTACTATTATTTGGATGAGGGCATAAAACTTATTTCAGTAAAAGTTTTTGATTGGCCCACGGGGGTGGAAAAAATGGGTTTTTGAACCCATGGACCCGTGGTCCTAAACGGACCTAAAACCTATTTAGAGGACGCTAGTTCTCTAAACATCACCTAAAACCTTTGTCTGAAACAATTTTAGATACGACCAAACCTGACGACAAGATGACCAAAATTTTGCTGGAATTTTAAGATGGGCTTGTCGTCGTATGCCAAACATATGAAACCTTTTTCACATGCAACCATTGTCGTATGAGTAAATTTGAAGTTTTTCTTAATTTTAAGAAAAAAAATAATAAATTTTTTTTATCCCCTACTAGGCACTGGTGAAATCTACCTCCGCGTTATGGCGTGCCGAAAGGATTTTTTTTTAATATTACCATTGTTTAGATTTTAAGTTAATTTCTATTTGTTTACTACATAAATTTCGTGTTCGGGCGCTGACTACGACACTTCGTTGTGCGCCGAGGAAAAAATGGGCCTGCAGATGTAAGTTCCGAGACGTTACATCGCCACGTAAATTGGCACCGCATGAAGACAGGGATGGTGTTGCGATGATGTAGTAGAATTGAAGAGCAACTATTGCCGCTTTACAAACCTGCATAACTCGGTCATAAAATTGGCTGTTTATGGGCATCATTCTGGTAGTGGAATACTTTCTTGAAAGGAAATGCTGAGACGGAATCATTTGAAAACATATAACACATCATAAAAAGTACAGTGATGGTTGTTGAATAATGTGATTTGTATTCAGATGCTAATGCATACGTAGTTCTAAATAAATGTATTCTGCTGTTTTGAGTCGCTTAGAAATAATTACAATAAATAATATGTGTAGCATTATTATATTGTATTTTATTTTTGCAACTTATTTAAATATTTCATTGGACTTAATTCGTGTAAAATCATGAATATTTTATTTATTCACCAAATGTGTAAGTTTAAATAATTCATATGATTTTTTATTGTTTTTTTCTTTTTTTATTCTTAGCGGATAGGCCTGCAAGGACTACGCAAATATAATTTTATTTTGTTTCTACCTTCTTCTTCTAGAATTTCTGTAATCTTTCGAAGTGTATAACTCTTCTTTATTCAGTCCATTATCCTCTGTAAAGGTTTTTCTTTTCACCTAAAGGAACCTCTAATTCAAAAATCTTCCTTCTACATTCCTTTCGATTTGGACAATCGTTTACTGAACTGACTTTTTGAGCTCTTCTCTCATATGTTAACCACAGCCTTTTTGACCTTTGTAGCTAGCTCACAATTGATCGAAAATCTGTTTGTTTAGTCTTGACTGATTTATTCGTAACCATGTGTCCATAAATTTTTAGTCATTTTTTCTTGTTATTATCTCCAGGTCTTCAGTTTTATCCTATTTCTCTCTGTTTAATCTCAATTTGCAGCCTTCTTATGTTTTTCTTTGAGCATAGAATTTTCTTTAAATCCTTCTTTCTAACTTGAGTAGATTTTCCACACCAATTAGATTTATGGTTACCATGTTGTATAAGACTGACAGGTCTTACAATTGTATTAAAGTGTCTTAACTTCTTTTTCCAATGTTTATAAAGAAAACGTTAAAAATAACATTGCAAAAAAAATTAACGTAAATAATGAAAATTCAATAATCTGTCACTAGTTGAAAGGAAAATCAGGACAAAAAACGATCAATATACGAATATAATGAAGTTAACAGCAACATGGGAAGGGATTTAAAAGTAGGCAAGCAGTGCCTATTTTATGACAAATTATCCAAACTCATTGTTCTTTAATAAATTTTGAGAAAAAGAAACAAAAACGTATAGCTAACCATACAAGCGTGAAGCTGATATACACAGAATTACACAGAATATGTAATAGAAATTTTGTGGCGTATGAAAAATTCCATGCCTGACCGAGATTCGAAGCCAGGACCTCCAGATTAAAGGCCGAGACGCTACCATTCCAATACGGAGATTGTGATTGCATGATGACAGCTGATAGAGTCGCGATGATATATAGCAGAATCGTAGAGCAACTAATGCCACTTTTCAAAACTGCATTATGAGCATTAAAAAATTATCCCTGAGAATCAAAAATAGCCCTGAGTCTTGATCTACCCTTATTTCCACAGACACTATTATTATTAACTTGTTGGCATCCAATAGTCTTTGAATGTCTTAATACTTTATTTGTGCCTGCTAATGTATATATTTTCCAAGTGAACACAATCCACTAAAAAATTTTAATTAAAACTGAAAAAACTTTTACGCAGTTCTGCGTAAAAAGAAGACAGCAGACGATTGGTTTCCCACGCCTTCATATTTCACAGTCAGAAACGCACTGAATTTCAGGACAACGCACTTATACGTTCAGAGTAGACTCTATACACACCACCGTGACACTCCATAAACGTGTATGAAATATACACAATTACCCGATTCTGACCCACCCCGTAGGTGAAGAGACCCACCACGTGACAGTTGCGGTCGCCAAGGCACCTCCTACGTACCTAGCCATTAGGGCTTTATCGGAGATCATCTTCAAAACCTAGAAAAAAGGTACCTCTCAGCCTTTTCTTGTCTTAGGCAGGATGCCACCAATGATGCGAATGCCAAATGTGATATTCCCACTGACTATCCCTAAGGAAAAAAAATCACGTTCTTTCAAACAAGACTGAGTAAACAAAATATGAAAAGGAACTGAAATCCACTACCTTTACGATGGAAAAAGATTGAGTTCAACACGCAATTACAACTAAACAAACAAAAACTTAAAATTTACCAATTACAAAACAAACAAAAGAAGAACGCGGAAGGCCCAGGCGGCACCCTAAATGACCTCGGCAATCATTTCTTTTGCCAAATAGTGTAAAAAATTTTTAACTATTACCCATTTGGACTGGTTTCGCCAATCGACACGGAAATCCAGCGCCGACTCGATTATATCGAGCCGACAGACAGTCTCCATGCGTATCAACTCATACTTTGAACAAGCAACAGAACATGATGTAAATCGTTCAATTGTCCGCATTGCGGACAAATTCCTTAGTCCACCAGGCCGAACCTATGCAGCCTGTCCCGGAAAGCACCATGCTCAGAAAGATATTGCGTCACGTACTTATTCGGCCGTACCCAAGAGCCGCCCTGCAAACTAACAACATCATGAAACAGACTATGCGTATAACGCGCGCTCTCTACCCAACCCGTCTGGGTGGTTATAAAGCATTACCACGTTGTTCAATTTCCCGAACTTTGTCAGAAGTTAATTCACCTAACTTCTTGGTGACACAACACTGTTGCCGCTCTGACGCAATCAAGTCTATCGGTTTCACGCCCGCAATCACCAAGATCCGCCTCCCGTCAAATCGTACGGTAGCCACCCGCTACTGTTAAAAGTATAAGGCGTTGAACCCTCAACAATATGTCCCGTTAGCTTTTAAACTTTAGTTTATCCGCCCAAACAGGCGCCGCGTATAGCATGATTGCCGAGTGATCATCGATTGATTGTTTATGAGATTGTTAGTGGTTCGAATGAGCGCTATCGATGTAACGTTCTAGTTTAGCGGGGTCGTTACCAGTACAGGCAAGCGGTCTGGAGAAAATTTATTGACTTTCTTTCGGCCAACTTCGAATTTTGGATCGGGATCCGGCGCCTTTCATCGAGGCTCCATTCCCTACAATTCGGGTCGAGAGAGGCTTGCTTCCTGGTGGTCCAGGGAACTGTCAGCCTTGAAACAGGCTGTCTGTCGCTTAAGGACAACGTTTCAACGTGAAGGTGAACCAGAACGGCGGGCGGTCCTTGTTGCAGAATATCTGGACTGCAGGTCTCACTACTTTCATATGGTTCCTACGGCGAAGAGGAAATCGTGGCGTTTCATTGTTCATGAGCAAGGGAACAAGAATCCCTCGGAAGTTGTATACAGGCTTTCAGGACACAAACTAAGGAAGGAGTACTACACAGTTAACAAAACCTAAAATTGAGATTATGGAATTGAAATTGATCTAGTAGTTTCTAAGATTTTTGAGTCACAAATAATTTTACATAAATAGTATTTTCGTACTCATACATCAAAACTTAAAGAAAATTTATTTTCATCCTACCCCCTCCATGCGACCGAAAGTAATACTGTATTTTTCTTCGAAAATCATAATATCATCATCATATAATACCAATTTTGTTAGAAAACTATCATAATTTCTATGTTATAGAAACTGATACAAATAATTTATTCTCACGTAGAAAATTTATATTACCATAATTTAAACACTTCTTTGTTGTCATACATTAACTTTTTATAAATTTAATTAATTTAAAGGCTTATTGTCTTATTGTTATCATCATATCTTTACCCCGAATTTCAAAAGACAAAAGATGTATTAATTAAAGATTAAAATTTATTATGCAATGCACATTGATTAAAGCCTTTTTGTTTAGACCCTGATGATCACGAAGAAATGGTAATGAAAATACAGTCAATAATAATAATGGACGAGTAGCTGTCACAATATATGATTTATTATATAAAACACTTTTAACTATGCTTATAAAAACAGTATGAAACAAAATTTTTAATATATTAAGAATAAAGTAATAATAATAAAAGTAATTAATCTGTTCTAACGTAAAATTATTACATTTGTATACCACTTTAAACGTGCATGAAACATGCAGTTATCAGGAAATTAGATACCGTTCATTCAGCCAGGCAAGATCAGTGCTACTCTTGAATCTCTTCCACTGTAAATTTGTGATTTAACTCCTTTTTCGATTGTTTTAAAACAAAAGCATCAAAATCATTGGTTGAGTGTCATAATAAAAATATTGGATAATTTAATAGTCTATTTATTGGTTTTATTAACGTTAATGCTACTTTTTAGATATTCATTTTTTTTATTTAATGCTCTTCATATAATTTTAATCGGAGATTTCCACGGAATACTGATAATACTCTAGTAATATTTATTTCTTTTATCACACCATCAATCTATATAAAATACTCATCTTTGAAAGCTCATGAAAGAACATACGGTACTTTATGCACCGAGCCTATAATGATAGTCAACGATGTACGAGTGCGAAGTTACGGAACTCGCCAAGGCTCATATATAAACTTCGCAGGAGTGCCTTAATACCATTATAGAGAGTTTGATACCATTTTTCTCTTCGGCTGGGAAAATTGATTCTGATAGAATATATTGTTTAGAGAATATTTTTTATTATGTATTTCAACCAGTTTTTCCAGCTTGCTACCAGATCATGGTGTATATACGAGGTACGACAATAAAGTAATGAGACTGATTTTTCTTTGCAAGATGTGGCAACCCTGCAGCTTGCGCAGACACACCATCTTTGACCTTGGTCTATAAGCTACTTCTAGTCCAAGCGGCACATTGATGCAACTGCTCAGTCGTGAGTTGTGTTGTAATAAGTGAACACGTGTTTGTGTCGCTCGTCACAGAAATGAAACCGCAAAATATTGCGCAACGGTATGCTGTTTCTTTTTGCGTTAAATCGGGTGAAAACGCGACGACAACTTATGGTAAGCTTCAGAAGGCTTTTGGAGAGGAGGTTATGTCAAGAGCTCAAGTTTTTCGGTGGCATAAAATTTTCAGTGAAGGCAGAACGAATGTTGAAGATGAAGACCGCAGTGGACGACCATCAACCTCACAGACAGATGTAAACTTGACCAGGGTGCGTGAAATCGTACGATCTGATCGAAGATTATCCGTGAAAATGATTGCAGAAGAACTCAACATCGATCGAGAAACGGTTCGTCTAATATTAACTGAAGATCTTGGTATGAGAAAGATTTGTGCAAAAATGGTCCCCAAAAATCTCTCACAACAACAGCGAGAAACACGGAAAAATGTGGCAGCCGATCTGTTAGAGCAAACGGAAATTAATCCAAATTTGTTGAGCCGTGTTATCACTGGTGATGAAGGTTGTTTTTTTCAATACGATCCAGAGACAAAATGCCAAAGTTCGCAGTGGTGCTCAAAGGGATCACCAAGACCAAAAAAAGCTCGCATGTCAAAGTCAAAAGTGAAATGCATGCTTGTGTGCTTCTTCGATTCCAAGGGAATTTTTCATAAAGAGTGGGTGCCTGTTGTACAAACAGTTAACCAATATTTCTACAAAGAAATTTTAGAAAGACTTCGTAAACGAGTTCTTCGTATCCGTGCCAACATTGCTGATAATTGGATTCTGCATCACGATAATGCGCCATCCCATACTGCTCTGTCAGTACATCAATTTTTAACCTCAAAACAAATTTCAGTACTACCACAGCCACCTTATTTACCAGATATCGCTCCGTGCGACTTTTTTCTATTTCCAAGAGACAAAATGGGGTCAAGGGACACAATTTTCAAACAACGCAAGATGTCCAAAAAGCTGTGACGAGGGTCTTCGAGGATATTACAGAAGATGAGTTCCAGAAATGTTACCATCAATGGCAGAAGCGCTGGAATAAGTGTGTGCAATCAGAGGGGAACTACTTTGAAGGAGACAATACTAAACATGACTAAAACGGTAAGCAACATTTTTTTTCACATCAGTCTCATTACGTTATTGTCGCACCTCGTATATATAAATATATATATGTGTGTGAGTGTGTGTGTGTGTGTGTGTGTGTGTGATAGGCAAATGCAATTACTACTACCGGTTTTCTAGGCCTTTAGCTGTAAATGTAAGTGGAAATATACTGGTAAATATGTAATCCGGAACAGACTCAGTTCGACCACTCCTGAGATGTAGGTTAATCGAAACCCAACCACCAAAGCACATCGGTATCCACAGTCTAGTATTCAAACCCATATAAAACCAACTGCCTTTTATATGGATTAGTCCTACTGACAAGGACTCAAACGTTAGACTTGAACCTTGACTTCGAAAATCAACTGATTTTGCGATGACGACTTTAACCACTAGATTAACCCGGCGGGTTATATATTTTAATTATTCAAAAAGTACATTAAACAATACATTTCTGTGGTAATAGTCATAATTTCTTCCTTTTCTTTAATATCAATTGGTGATAAAAATATTTCTTCCTCAGAATCCAACATAATTAACAAAAGATTGAACAGTGTAATATAGAAACTCAGTTATCTATTGGTGTACTTTCAAATTAACCTCTGTTTGCTAATTCGAATTCAAATTTGCTAAATCGGATTAAAATCAAAGAAAAAAACAGCTCTTACAATAAACAATACCCGCTTCTGACTGATCAGAAATTGAAGAATAGGTGGCTTTTGATTGGCTATCATGAAAATCTGTTTCATAATGACTCTGATTATGATACAAGTTCCAGCAGCCGCATAATTCAAACGTTATGATACAGCTGTAGAAAAACAATTTTTGATAGAAAAACAATTTTAAGTACAAAAATTATTGTACTTATTTAGTATAAGTTTTACTAATTTTTTCATATACTAACCATAGTACCATACACGTTTGCGTTATAGTACAACTAACAACAAACCGTTGTATTTTATAGGATAACATAAATGATATTATGATAATATATACTTGTAGAACACGTTCAACAAAAAAATATAATATACAAAAGGTTATAGAAAAAAAATACAAATAATAAGATTTTATCAAATGTTATATTAATAATTATAAATGCAATTGAAAAAATAAAATATAAAAATAAATATGTATTTAATAGAGGTGGAGGGGGCGGGCAGAGGATTACATAAGATAAGGACAGATGTAATATAAATCATGTCGTAATATAAAATTATAAATAGTTATACACCATCCAGAAAAAAAATAATACAATAAGAAGAAACTAGTTTTAGATAAAAATCAATTAACAGCACATTGTATTATTATAGTATTATATGTTTATAATACGTGCAGATCTTTATGATCTGTAAGTTTACTTTTTATACTTGGTTTTGCGCTAAATTTTGCCGGAGGAATAAAAGTAATAATATTTAATATAAGATTATTATGAAGTATTTAATATGCGGTAAAGTCATTATAAATCAGATATTGTATAGAAGCGGTTTAAGCTTGAAGAGAAAACATTCCTCTTCAAGCTTCTTTTTCTTTTTCAACTTCTTTTACTAGTGATATATATACACACACATTCTCTCTCTCTTTCTCTCTCTCTTTGTACTTTTATATATATATATATATATATATGTAAAGATTAAAGTATTATAATCGTATGTGCGTAGGCCAACTATTATCTGGATTTACTAAGAAAAGTTTTCATTTTCAAAACCAGTAGATCGTGAGCAACTGTCTTGTGTAGACTATATAGACTACTTCTCATAAGAACATAATACATATTACACACCGGTAACCGTTGACTGGCTGTTACCGTGTTCTAAAATCCTGACATTTAATTATATCCACAATCCATAGTATACTGTACATTTTATTCTCTATTTCCTTTTTGTTATTTTATATCGGTCGGTCGGTTAACTAACTTAAAAAGAGCTGTCAAGATCATCATCAGTCTTTTTCCTTCTACCATGCAATCATATTGAGAAATAATAATAATAATAATCTAAAACTACTCGTTTAGAAATTAATAAGTTGTATTATCTGTAATAAATTTATCTTACCGTTATTATTAATAAACGGAATAAAAATAAATAAATTTAATTTCCTGTTAAAGACTGTTTAAATGTACATTTAATTTTCTATTTATATAACGCTCTAAATGAGTTAGTTATTTAATGTTGAGTTAGGTAATGTAAATTTTATATTGCGAATTTATACGCCTAACAGTGTATGAAAATAATAAATATTAATTATTTATAATTAATCTTTACATTTACTTATCAACGATTATATCTTAAAATCTGAAGTCATGCCCAATTCTTTTTACATCAGCCCAGTGTAAGAATGTTAATAACATGGAGATTTTTCAGATTTGACAAAAATACTGGGATTAACCTGAATCTTATGTACAGTAAAAAGAGCTCTTAACGTTCTCAGTAAGAAGGCGTAAAAGGATTTTTTTTGTCACCAATCACTTCTGAAATCAAATCCTAATAAAAGGTAGTTGCATTTATTCAGATTTGAATACTAGATAGTGGATACAGATGTACTTTGGTGATTTTTTCCTGTTTAGCCTCCGGGAATCACCATCAGTTATTACTTCAGAGGATGAATGAGGAAGATATGTATGAGAGTAAGTGAAGTCTTGTACAGTTTCAGGTCGACCATTTCTGAGATGTGTGGTTAATTGAAACCCAATCACCAAAGAACACCGGTATCCACGATCTAGCACTCAAATCCGTATAAAAGTAACTGCCTTTACTAGGACTTGAACGCTAGAACTCTCGACTTCCAATTCAGCTGATTTGGGAAGACGTGTTCACCGCTAGATAAATCCGGTGGGTTTGTACTTTAGTGAATTTTTTTTTTTTTATATCGGTGTTGCGGAGAAATACCATTTACGTACTCTCCACAAGTGCGGGAGTGTCGGACTCGCTACTTTGGAGATTGGGGTTATATTAACCACAGTTCTTAGGAATGGCCGGCTTGAGTTTATACAGGACTTCGTGTGATACATAATTGTAAAGGTCTTTGTAAGATAAGAAAAATGGTATGAATAAAACGTTGGTACGATATATGTAACTATATGGCGGTGGGATAAATTTTCACTTTTGAAAAACAACGTTGATACGGAACGAATATTCCAAATAAATAAATGTTAAAAATTTGATTAAATGGATATTAACAAATAAATTTATTTAAAAAAATTATTTACTAAGCACAATGTTTGCTTATTTACTTGCATTTCATTTTTAATAAATCTTCGAAAGGTCCTCCTTCTGCTTTTTGGCAGTCTGTGCCAGTCGGTTGCAAAAGGATGATACTGCATTATTCACTTATTTTCCTAGTGATATTTATTGGTGCAAATTTTCGAATTCTATTTTGTAAATCATCGATATCTTGGGGTTAATTATAATAAACAATACTTTTTAAGTGGCTCCATAGAAGATAATCCGATGGTGACAAGTCCTGTGACCCCTTCGGCCAATCCATCTTCCAGGAAAAAATACATTTAAAATTTCATGTCCTAAAGACCGAAACGAAGCGGGGCATCATCTTGTTGAAATCAAATGTTTTGTAAATTAGAATAATCACCGTTTTGAATGTTTGGAACGATATGTTCGAGAACAAAAGCCTTATATTTCACTGCGTTTAAATTTCCATCAATAAATATACGGCCTAAAAATCGATTTTGCCCGTACGTTTATTTTGAATGGATAACATGTATGTGTCTCACGATACCAATGTGGATTAATATCAGTCCAGTATCTTCAATTATAGCGATTTACATTGCTATTTAAAAAAAATGTGGCCTCTAACTAAAAATTATGTTGTTTAATAAATTAGGATCTCTACAAACATTGTTCATCATAATTTCTCAGAATTCAAGTCTTCGATCGCAGTCATCTTCATTAAGTTCTTGCACCAGTAGAAATTTTGAAGGGTTTGAAATTATTACTTTTTAATGTTTGGTTGAACTTTGGCTTTGGCTTAGAGTCGAGGAATGAAGGTTCTCGATACTCTTACATAATTTCTAACGATTTGTGGTTATCTATTGCAGAATTAGGTCTCCCTGATTTTCTCCTATTATTAATGATCCTTGTTTCTACAAATCGTTCGATGGTTTTGACACTATCTCTTGAAATAGCGCTACGATTATTAAGAGAGTTAAACAATTAAAAAATGTGACCCTCTCCTGTTCATTAAGCGACATGTTGATCGCAATGTTAGCAGGTAGAGAACAGCAAAAATTAATTCAGTAAAAAACTATTACAAAAAGGATAGGAAAGATTTGTGGCTTAGAAATGTGGTAAAGATAGACAAAAACAGTTAGCCAACCTATCACAATAAATTCTCATAGGAAATAAACCGTATAGTCGTTACTACACGTAATGAAATGCGTAATGATATTATCAGTAATGAAACGTGTGTTTCATTAAACACGCTAAATGGAATATTACACACCAATTATGAAAACTTCATTTTTGCAAGTAAGGTAAGAAAACATCAATGATCAGCTGATCAGCATGATTAGGTGACAAATTATTAAATTGGAAAAAAAACATTTTTTTCCAAAAATAAACACTTTTGTTAAATAATAAAAATTTCTTAATATTTTCAATTTTAAATTTTAAAATAAATTTTAATTAAATTCAGTTTAATTTCTTTTTATTTCATTATATTATTACTAAATATAGTAATTTTCATAATCCAAAATTTATCCCGCCGCCATTTTGGGTACCATCGTACTAACTTTTATACAATTTTTCTTGCCTTAAAGAGACCTTTTAAATGATGTATAACACAGAGTGTTACTGTTTAAAATATTTGAGGTACCCCTGGACCACCTCCCAAGAACGGGTTGAAATTGTCCTCGTCATTGACCGACGATAACTTATCCTGAAAGTTACAGTATTCTA
This sequence comes from Lycorma delicatula, assembly GCF_047948215.1. Lineage (NCBI taxonomy): Eukaryota > Metazoa > Arthropoda > Insecta > Hemiptera > Fulgoridae > Lycorma > Lycorma delicatula. Next base: position 75,220,202 of record NC_134456.1, read on the forward strand.
TCTGAAACAGTTTTAAAGTTGTTGAAGAATTTTCATACTTTTGATCACTCTGTATATGGTATAAATAAAAATAAATAAATAAATAAAAATGTCAGATCCACACACAAGTACCAAAAAATGAGAAAGGGATTTAAAACAGAACTAAGTAGGGAAAAATAATGTTAACCAAGAGAAATATTTAAATAAAAAAAGCATTTTTGGTATGAATTAAATGGAAAATTAGGTTTGCAATAGGATGAGAAATGAAGAAACAAAACGAAGAAGCACACGGTAAAATCTTACCGTAAGTTAATCTGCGTAATTTTTACGTGAACTGACATATGAGTGGTGGAAGGGAAACAGGATTATTAAAAATTCGAGGATGAATCTCAAAGATAAAAAATCCCTCACATGATTCATAATATGACCTGAAAACAATATATAGCGAGACAAAACGTTTGCATTAAAAGAAATTTTTCTAGTACCAATTGTAACTTAATAAATAAGTTCAAAGTTTCCATTCTCTACCTCTTGATCGAATTTTATGAAACTAGTTGAAAACTTATAAATTGTTTAAACAATAATAATAATCTAAAATAATAGGTCAAACGGTTATTACAGTTATTAAATAGTTTTATTTTTGTTAATTATAGACTATGAATTGTTAATGTAAAAACTGCTATAAGATATAACAGGCGCGTCCCGATGTGAGAAGTTTTATAATCCCGTTACAAACAATACTAAATTTATTTTTTTTAAATTAAAGTAAATTTTACAGATTGCTTGTTTTATTTACTTCTGCTTATCATAATTTTTTCAACGGTAAGTAGTAAAAGTATAAAAATTTTTTATATCTAATTCAAAATTTATGTAAAATTAATGTAATACGAGGATTATCAAGGTATATTTATAATGAAAATAATTTATTAGAATTGAATGTTTACCAAATTATTGTAAATTTCAAATAAAAAAATTATTCTTTTTAGATGTAAGCGTCAAATCAAAAACTCTAACATCGATTCAATAGCAGAGGTAGTTTGGTTTCGACTTCAAAAGTAGAAAGTTAAAGAATAAATTAAAAAAAATCCCTTTCGCCACACCGGAAGGCGGAGATAGATTTCACGGTAGGTATCCTCGACATTACGTTTTTTTTTTACAGATAAAGCGTAGTTTCATGTGGGATGGTATGTTAATTCACCTTTCATAAACTATTCCAGTTATTATAATGTCAGTTTCTATAAAATAATGAAACAAAAATATAAAGTAATAATTAAGAAAATTTCATCATTACAGTTCAATAATTCCAGGCACAGCAACTTTCCGAACGAATTGTACAATATTTTTTCATACGGTTCTGGTAATGGGAGTATCTTTATGCAAACTTTGGTATATACTAAGTCTTAACGACATTCATTAAATATAAGACAGATTTCCTTGTTTAAATTCCTGATGTAAAGCTTAATTATAACTAATTAATGGCAAAACCATGAACTGTGATACTATGTTTATCAATTAAATTATTTTTTTATCAGTTCTCAAAAAAATCTGTTCATAATTTTACTGAATCACTCTTTAAAATTTATTCCAATTTTTTTTTCAATACTTTTAACCTGATGAATTAATTTATTTGCATCATTATTCCTATAATTCCTTTATTCCTAAGTAATTACGATAGAATTAATATACTTTATAAACTATTGCAATATTTAATAAAAAATATACTTTTTACATTTAACATTACATTTTAATGTTTTGTTATAACCTGTGTAAATAACTGCATCTTGACCTAACATAAATCTAAAAGAGAAAAAGAAAATAAAAAAACATGAAAGTTTTACATTAACATTTACCTTTTACGTTTATAATGTAAGAGACCCACGAAATTTAAAACAATTACTTTTTATTTTATTTTTAAGATAAACTAAGCGCATAAATCATAATAAGTACGTATTTAAGTTACCTAATTCAAGTTAACAGCTGGTATTCACATTAGTCGTACATAAAAAAGGACTATAACTTCTTAACTTAAAAAAATAAGAATTATTTTTGTTTTATAAAAAAAGAAGATATAACACAAGTCGGACTGATATTTTTTTTCTGCAGTGCAATAACTTTTTAATAAGTGGCAGTAATAGAAATGCAAATGCAGTCAGCCGAAATATTTTAACTAAAATGAATAAAAGAGTCTTAAATTCTATCGAACAAAAGTTATGTTAAAGAACACTAAGACAGAAAGATATATATCAATTTTCATTGTTTTTAAAAATAAAAAGTAATAAATATAGACATAAAGTAAATACACACGTAATATACTTACATATTCCTACGTAAAAAACTACTTAAAAAGTTTATTTTCTTCTTCAAATAATGAAAAGTAATTACCTGAAACAAAAGAAAATGAGTAATAATAATTCGTTGTTAAAAACATGATTATAAATTTTATGTAACAACCAAAAATTAAAATTTAACTTTCTTAAAAACCCTTTGCTTTTTAAATCTGCATATACTTTCTTTTTCCTGTTTAGCCTCCGGTAATTACCTTTCGGAAAATATTCCTGAGGATGAATGAGGACGATATGTATGAGTGTAAATGAAGTGTAGTCTTGTACAGTTTCAGTTCGATCATTCCTGAGACGTGTGGTTAATTGAAACCCAACCACCAAACACAGATCAGCCTACGTATATGTACTGTGTAGAACAAGATGATGTTGAGCATGCTATTTTGAGGTGCCACAAATGGCAGGAGTTAAAGCAGTATGCAGGTTTTAGAGGGAAAACGCCGAAGGAAACAGTTGACTATATGCTTGATAGTGAGGTAAAATGGAAAAAGGTTGCTGATTACATAAGAACAGTTTTAAAGCAAAAGAACATAGATGAAAGAAATATGGGGTACTAGTTTGTTAGGTGGGGTGTACAGCCTCAGCAGTGAGAGCCAGCATGCTGAGGTGTGCTGGTTTCAATGATCTGCTGAGGACTCCTTGGGTGTGTTTGGAGGAATAAAAAATATCAAAAGATCCATGGGCCACACCACGGCATTGAGGTATGGTGTGGTGCCATAAAAGAAAAAAATTAAATAAACCTCAAAAGAGCCACCGCTTAGCCCGACCTGCCGTGCCGGTATATTGCCGGTAGGTGGGGAGGGCTAATTAGAGTAACGTACACTCCCCTGGGTGGCGTAATACCATCAAGTCGGTCCGGCCCAGGGGAAAAAAATAAATAAAAAACCACCAAACACCGGTATCCTCGATCTAGTATTCAAATCCGTATAAAAATAGCTGACTATACTAGGACTTTAACACTGGAACACTCGACTTCCAAATCAGCTGATTCGAGAAGACGCGTTCACCACTAGACCAACCCGGAGAGTTAAAAAAAAAAAAATATATATATATATATATATATATATATATATACTGTAAATATAACATTAATATTTATATATACAGAGTATGACGACGTTCTCCGGGTAGATTCATAACCTATTCTACTCGTGAAAATAATGGAAAAAGTTCATATAAATGTATGTTCTAAAATGCTTCATTTGCGAGTTACGGTTAGTGAAAGATTTCACCTACTTTGGTGTAATGAGATCGTACTGAAATTTTAAATACGTTAATTAAAGAGCAAATTTAATGATTTCTTATAGTTTTTGACATGAAAACTGAAATAAAATAGGTTCCAGAACGATATCTGAAGTAGGGTTTGAGAAATCTGGATGAAAATTAGAAAATAGGTAAAATCGCTGTTTTTTATGTTTGACGTACATACAACTTTGTTAAATAGGTATAAAAGTTTTAAACAAAACTTATAAAGAAATCAATTCTGAACAAATTTGTAGAAAATAGGTTGAATAGACCAAAGAAAATTTAGACCTCGTTTCACCAAAATAGCTGAAATCCAAGCAAAATGTTTTAATAGCCGAACTCGCAACCGAACATTTTAGAACATATGTTTATATGAACCTATTACATTATTTTTACGAGTAAAATATGTTATTAAAGTCCCGGGAGAATTTCTTGATACACCTATATTATATATATATATATTTACAGGAACCAAACAGCAACAGTAATAATTGAAGAACATAAGAAAGAAGCCGTAATAAGAAACGGAGTCCGACAAGGATGTTCCCTATTGCCGTTACTTTTTAATCTTTACATAAAACTAGCAGTTAATGATTTTAAAGAACAATTTTGATTCGGAGTAACAGTTTAAGGTGAAAAGATAAAGATGCTACGATTTGCTGATAATATAGTAATTCTAGCTGAGGGTAAAAAGGATTTAGAAGAAACAATGAATGGCATGGATGAAGTCCTACGCAAGAACTACCGTATGAAAATAAACAAGAACAAATCGAAAGTAATAAAATGTAATAGAAATAAGAAAGATGGACCACTGAATGTGAAAATAGGAGGAGAAAAGATTATGGAGGTAGAAGAATTTTGTTATGTGGGAAGTAGAATTACTAAAGATGGACGAAGCAGGAGCGACATAAAATGCCGAATAGCAGAGGCGAAACGAGACTTCAGTCAGAAATATAATTTGTATACATCAAAAATTAATTTAAATGTCAGGAAAACATTTTTGAAAGTACATGTTTGGAGTGTCGCTTTATATGGAAATGAAACTTGGACGATCTGAGAAGAAAAGTTTAGAAGCTTTTGAAATGCGGTGCTGTAGGAGAATGTTAAAAATCATTTGGGTGGATAAATTGACAAATGAAAAGGTGTTGCGGCAAATAGATGAAGAATGAAGCGTTTGGAAAAATATAGCTAAAAGAAGAGACTGACTTATAGGCCACATATTAAGGAATCCTGGAATCGTCGCTTTAATATAGGAGGGACAGGTAGAAGGAAAAAATTGTGTAGACAGACAACGTTTGGAATATGTAAAACAAATTGTTAGGAATATAGGATGTAGGGGGTATACCGAAATGAAACAACTAGCACTAGATAGGGAATCTTGGAGAGCTGCATCAAACCAGTCAAATGACTGAAGACAAAAAAAATTTATAAATTTATATACAAGTATGAAGCAATACAGGAATTCATGGAAAACATTGAGAACGGAATAATAAATCTAAGAAAAAAATCTTGAAAATGAATCTGAATAAAAGAAAGTCAATGAAGTGTGACAGAAATTAAAATAATAAAAATTAATACAAAGAAGCCTCTCTCTATTGGATAAGAGTTTACAGAGAGTTCTTTATGTATTAAAATTTCAAATGAAGTACTGTAAACTGGCACAAGCCAGGAAAACGTTTACATAAAAATAGAAATCTGCTAGTGGCATACAGAGTAGTAAGAATCAGAAATGTCCTTGAAAATATTTATGCAGACTGTGGCCTTCTTTAATTAAGTTAATGAAACGGGTAAAGATAAGAAAACATAAAAGAATAGAAATCTTTGAATTTGTTATTACCGGAGGATGTAGAAAGCTTCAGTAAGTGATCAAAAAAAATCTATAATATAGAATAATTACTATTCAGACACACCCGACAGCAATTGAACATTTTCGTTGAAGGACAAAATCGATGTATGACCTGGTCAGAACTTAAACATTAGACAACCTTAAATGATTGGATTTCAACATGAAAAATATATTTGAATAAATTAAAACTGTCTAAGTTGATTGGTTATTTTGTTTAATTAAGTACTGCGTAACGATGTTTAGTCTTTTATTTCCATACCGTGCTTTCTTTTTTCAGTTCCGATTTATTGTAAAGTCGTTTTTTTACTTCTATTTATTTATTTCTTGACAGTCGTGTTTTTAATTTTTATATAAATATCTTTTTTAAACTCTATTGTTATAACAGCACAGAATGCTTCAGTTCGTTTTATTAATAAATATTATTTTCATTTTAATAATGAACGATATTTGAAAACTGGCTCAAATTTCCTTTTGATTTTTCCCAGTTACCAATATGAACATCAACACTACTAAATGATTTCCGACATAACTGACGTATCTGAATAAGAGTGATGTAATTCAAAACAAAATGTTCTTAGGTTTGATTTAATGAAACATATTTTTGAATATGCTAATTGGTACTGTGATCTTAATTAAAAATTAAAATATCCATTTTTAAATTTAAAGAATATAATAAAATAAAGCAATTTATTTTGTATCTGCATTGAATTTTATTAAAATATTTCAATAAATCGGTTCCTGAAATATAGATTTGTTTGAAACACCATATTAAAATAGACAGAAAACTAAGCATTTCTTTTGTTAAATATTCTGTATTGAATTTGAATTTTTTTTTCGTGCACGGAATTACTTTTCAAAATTACACCAATAATACCCAGTCATTTTTCATTTGGAGAGAATTATTTCCAACAGTAAAACTAATTTTTTCATTAAACAAAAGAAATTCAATATTTATTACTCTCTAATCTATATTTTACTTAATTTAAAATTTACGGAAACAGTAATAACTTTTATTAACTTATACTAAGTAAAGGAAGTATTGTGATCGCGCAAAATGTAGATTTTCAGATTTCAACGGAAAAATCCATTTTGATTAGTTTCGAGGTGACGTCTGTATATACGCATGTATGTATGTATCTCGCATAACTCAAAAACGATTAGCCGTAGGATATTGAAATTTTGGATTTAGGACTGTTTTAACATCTAGTTCTGCACCTCCCCTTTTGATTGAAATCAACTGGACCAAAAGTGTCCAAAAAAGCACAAAATCCAAACAAAGAATTTTGGACTTTTTAACTGCAGTAATAAGCCCTCACTGAGAGCTTTTCAACGATATATCATAAGTTCCGGATGTACGAACAGATGAAGTTCGACGCTGATTCTTAAATAATTAAACTCATAAGTGGATTTTATTATGAATTCTTTATTATATTTGAAAATACTTTTGTATGTATAAATTGAATGTTTAATATACTTTAAATATTAAATGATTTATTTATATATTATTTATGTATTAAAATTTGTGAAACAAACTTTCCCCTCCCTCTCCTTTCCCCCTTTTCCCTCGTCCTCTTGGATCGGAAAGTTTGTAATTCCAAAGTATTTCCAACCAAATTATTTTTTACACTTTAAATATAATTAATTATTTTATTTAATTTTGTTAATATTTAAAATGTTGGTAGCACTGACGTGCAGTAGTCACTGCTATTTTGTGACGTCACTGATAGGCGGTAGAGTTAAATAAATGAATAATATTTAAAGTGTAAAAAGGTAATTCTGTCTGGCTGGGTCTCGAACTCGATCCCTTATAGTACGTGGTGTGTTAAGCCTCGTAGATACACCAGTCTGCCACTGTACGACCGAAATTTGTTCTATTAAGTTGCAAAACTTTATTGGTTTAGTTAATGCCGACCGTCGTCGTTAGTACCGCCACACCCACGCGAATTAAATACGTTATGCGTGCGCGCTCTAGTTTGCCTCATTGAATTAAATAAACAAACAAATATTATATTAAAAATAAAATGATAAATTTAAGTTGTGTGTGTATGTGTGTGTAAACCGTGCAACAGAAACAACCCATAATTGTAGGACTTTCCCAGAATGCGGCTATAGCCGCATGGCGGGAAAGTCCCCGTCGGGAACTTTCTGAGAAAGTCCTACAACTGTGTTTTAAGTTTCTTTTTTGACCTTTCAACCAGAAGTTAAATTTATTCAACCAAATGTAAAGCGGTCAGCATTTTTAACATAAAGATCATAAACCAAATGTAATGTTAAACAACGAAATAGAACAAGATAAATAAATACACTGTTATAAATATAAACTAATTTGGATTACAGTTCGTTGATCATTAACCAGACCAAATAATCCTTTCAACATGTAAAAGACTTCTTCCGTCAAAAAATTAATTAAACAACATCCATCAATAACGAGTGAAAGAGTTACTTTTAAAGCGCTTGGCAAAGAATTATATACCACCATTGTGTGTTTCTTTTGTCTCGTATAAGGTTATATAATGCCGGATTAAACGTAAAATTTCACTATAATTTATCAGATATCTGACATTTATTAACTTTCATAATTGAATTAGCTGTTGATGATTGATATAGGTAAAATGTCTAAAATATTTTTTTATTGAATTAAATTAAATTTTAAAATCAACATACACATTAGTGGAAATATTTCTAAAATAAGAACCGGTATTTTAAATCACGTTCCTTTCACGAAATTCAAAATTCTAAGCCGCCATATTTCATTTCTGTCTTAAACAGACTTAGTTTTTAGAAAAGCCATGTTACACGTTAGAGCAACGCTTATTTATTGTAAAAACGCATTACAAAAGCGGGGAGTGATTGGCGGAAATAATGAGAAAATTACGTTCACGGTAACAAATGCTCAATCTCGGTCAATTGTTGAAAAAGAATTGATTAAGCAACAAGTTTTAAATCTATTGAAAATTAAAAAACACGACTGCCAAAAGAAAACTGGAAAAAAGTAGGATCTCCGTCCAATGTGGATCATTACACGACAGAGTATTGTAGGAAATGCGGAGCCCCTAAATTTCGGGCCAATTTCGGTCCTATTTCTTCGAGAACGACGCTGGTGTTACTGTTACGGTGAAGGCTCTTGTTATCATGCGATGCTCCAGAGTATTTTTTTGTTGTCAGAATTGGACTATATGATCGTGGAATATATATCGTTCCAAAAGGACGATACAACCTGCCACCCAGCAGGCGAAACCATCAAATTATTGCAAATAAAATTTTCAGTTCGTCAAATGGTTCGTTTTGGAGATCAGAACTAACAAGGTCGTGCAATCTAATACCTTGTGAGGGGATTTATTATTAAAACTTATTTTGGGTTATTTTAGAGTATCTTGTATGCCAGTAATCCGATGACATTCCTAGAGTTGACAAAGAACGAAACCCTGTGGTAGCATATTATTCCATATTTAACTTCCACAATATGTTTTTTATTATACTAAAAATATCAAATACTGTTGACAAAAAAGTCAGTTTTTTCTTAATTAAAATAACTGTTTTTATAAAGACACTCATATAATATATATCATAATATTCCAATGGCATTCGAACGGTTTTTTCTTATTATATTAATAATATTTGGTTTCATAATTATTTAAGTAACACACGATAAGATTTTTAAAAAAAATTGATAATAAATAATCTTTTAACGGTCCATAAATTAAAAAAAAATTACCCAAATGATTTCGGAGAAATGGTAAGTAGAATACTGTTTTAGTTCTATATATCATTAATAAAAATATGGGTAATTAATATTAAAAAAAATTAATTATCTCATTCCTGAGAATACAACATAAAAAAGATTATAAACAGTTTGTATATTTTCTCCATTTACGATATTGTTTATAAACGTTAGTAAACATAACATACGTGAGGTCAATGAAAAAAAAAATGCACAACGGTTAACTAAATAAATTCTTAATATGTGACGTCATATACATTTCCACGGAAAGAAAATCAATAATTTAATGTTAAACAAGATAACTTGAACTTTAATCTTTTGAACTTGACATTACCATTAGTGTAAATTAATCAAAACATGAATTTCGTCTACATTACTTTTTTTTCTTTTTTACGAATCATAACATATAAGTTCATAATTGTTTAAATATCATAACATTTTATTCGTATGATATCATGCAGATATAGAATGTTTAATCTGCATCAATAAAAGGCATCGTTAAATTAGAATCAATTTGATTAACAAATTCATCTGAAAATATTTCTTCATTGAAAAAAACTGCTATTAATAATTTATTCAGAAAGTAAAAATTCGCAAAAATTCATGACGATGATAGATACAACTTTGGTTAATCATTCAAAATGATCATGATTACACACAATTTCTGTACTTCACATTCGCACAAAAATATTCCTTATCGTACAAATTTTTCCTCAAAAAGCTGCACAGATATAAAAATAGACGATCAGCATTAGGCGGCCATAATTACGAATAATACGAACCGATATTTAAAAAAATTAAAAATGTTAACGTATCCTTGTATTTATGTTAAAAAATATATATAATCTTTACTAATAATAAGCAAAGCGTCTATTAGTTAAAAATTAAATATCCACTTCCATAAAACTAAACAACCGGTTTTTTTTGGTTTTTCGTGTAACTTAACAGAATACTTTCGGATTACGATAAAGGACCTTATTATGGTTACGTTACAATTTTTAATAAATTAGTGTACCACGTATAAAAAGCCTTTCCTTTAAATTTTTTTTAAATACAAAAATAAAAATAAAACAATAAAGAAAATGGAAAATATTTATAATTAAAGAATATTTCTGTAGGATTATAACAATTTTCCAACTTATTTAAACGTTGCATTTATTATTCTTAGAAATTTACCGATTGAGTTCCAATTATATATAATGTGAAATAGCCATAAATTTTCAAATTTCTCGCCAATTAAACCGCCGGTGCTGGCTAGAGAGCGTTGCGCTCACGTGATTTTTTTGTTATAGTTTTTTCTTACAGCTTTTAGAAATACGACTGACTATATTATATACCTTTTGTACTGGACGTTTAGAGATATTTGTCATCATTAATTCTTATCTTATCATATGATTTGTTGATGTATGCAGAATTTGTTCGTTCAGCGTCATATCTGTAAGGGCACCGTTCATTAGCTAGTAGTTGTGTTACAGAAAATTCAGTTTTTTTAAACTTATATTTATGCGTTTCAATATTTTCTAACGTTTTTACGCAAGTCTGTGCGTAAAATGTCTTTCTACTATTGGTAGGGAGCGTACAGTTACAATCTCCATAAAATGCAATAAAAAGAAGGGACCAGACACCGAAAGCAATGATTAGCTAAAAAATTACTCTATAGTAATTGAACAATGTTAGGTACATGATGTACATTTTTTTCAAAAATCTGCAGTTGATTATTTTTTTAGTTCTAGGAAACAAATTAGTTTTTGGTAGTGTAAAAATATTTTTTTTATAATTAGTAACAGTTGACTATTATCTTTTAATTTTTCAAACTGGAAGCTTATATGTTTTACTTCTATTTTAATAATAATTAAATTTATGCGCACGAATAAATTACAGGTGTTACGTAATAAATACGGTGATAAGTATATCTAAAATCTCCAGAAACAACCAGAAAAAAATGCATCATATGCCTGAGTAAATAATAGTTATAATTAAATACTACATATAAAAAATAATCTTGTATATTAATTAGTAATAACGAACAATAAAAAATACTTATTTGCGAAAAATTTACAATAATCAAACTACGGAAGAGAAAAAATCGAACGGTGAACGGAGCTGTCACCAGCCAGTAACGGCGTAACATATAGCCTAACCAACAATGCTGGATTAAAATGTTTCGCGTGTTTTAGGATCGCTATAATTACAGATTTTCATTTTTATATTTTTTTTAATCGGAATAATTTTTCAGCAGTTTTTTTCAGTTTATTTTTATTTCTATCGTTTTTAGATTAGAAGAAAATTTTGTATTATCGTTTTTTGATTACAAAGCAATTTTTAAGCAAAAGATTTTCTTGCTCTATATTAATATTCATATTTTTTTTATTTAATGATTATGTTTAAAATTAAAGTAAACAAGTCAGGACATTAAAGTAATAAAAAAATAAATATGAAATTTATCCTTATTTACAATATAATATTCTTATATCGATTTTTTTGGGGGGGAACGAAAATCATTTTCACGTAATCATCGCCCGGAAAAGAACATGTAACAAAACTAAAACTAGATTAAAGCGCCCGGATATGATATGGTATTTATATAGTAAAAATATATATATTTAAAAGAAACAAAAAAATAATTTGAAAAAATCGGGTGCGGCTGTGTCGGGGCGCACGGCCGTTGGTTTAACATGAACGTTACAGACCGTTGATGAAGTTCCTCCGAGTTACAGACCGAACAAACTGTAGAGTTAAATGGGAGAGCCACTATCGTATTTTTTTGAACAAAATAGAATGTCACCAAAGGAAAATTTTAGTTCCTTCATTTTGGCCAACTCTATAGAAAAATTGCTCGGTCTGTATGTCAGCGAGTCACTTTTACTGTATTAGATTGAAATAGAAACTAGACATTGAATGTGTACTAACTAAATTTCATTTTAACATAAAACAGACGCTAAATAGTACACGATATTTATTTCGGCTAATATTTCACGACAATTTTATTCAACACTTCTCTGTAAAACGAGAAGTAAGAGACATAAGGCATAATAAGCAGCTGTAGAGGTGCTCGCGCCGTTATCGCCGTTTACTGAACGCGCCATGCGGGTTCTGCCGGGCTCCCGAAACAGTGTCGCTTGCTCGGCACCAGACGTTGGGTTATCTTGCGTGGCCCATAACCTCCCCTTTTCCAACGATATGCGTAATTTATATTTCCGGCTGGTTTAAGCGCGGGTTGAGGCTGGCATATTTAATTTTTATACTTTTTACATGTTTACTTTAATTTTTTACACATAAATTATTGTCCAAAATACACTTATTATTACTTAAATCGATCTATCTCGACAAACTCTAAACACAAACACACGAATCACCGCGCTATTATGTCTTAGTCGTGAGCTACACTGAATGGAAATGAGCCAGAGCGCCAGTTTTGGCCGATCTGCGTTGTGCTCCCTCCCCGCTCGACAGTGACGCAAACTCAAAATCATATCGGCGAGCTGATCATGTGAGCTATAAAATGAACACCGCATTTACATCTCTAAGATTAATAGTTAGGGAGTTATTAAGACAGGACGATATGATATAGATATGGCAGGACGATATATAAATGTAGTCTTCTACAGTCTCAGGTCAACCGTTTCTGAGATGTTTGGTTAATTGAAATCTAATCACCAGAGAACACCGGTATCATCCACGATTTAGTATTCAAATCCGTATAAAAGTCACTTCCTTTACTACGATTTGAACCTTAGAATTCTCGACTTCTAAATCAGCTGATTTGCAATGACGAGTTCACCACTAGATCAACCCGGTGAAAACCCATAAGTGAACCTGATGTACCCTATTCGCAAACGGCAAATAATACGCTTATCACGACGGTTATTCCTAAATGAAGTGCTCCAAGGTGACAGAGTGCACTTAACTGGTCGAAGTTTATTACTGATGGTAACATTCTCTTTGCCACTCATGAACCACACCCTTCAGAATACCGACAAGATCATTCGAAACAATGCGATTAGCGAAAAGAGGCTGCAAATAAGTCTTTTTTGCCGCACTATCAGAGCGTTTATTGCCTGAAATTCCAATATGATTAGGGATCCAGCAAAAGCTCACGGTTGTATTTCATTTCAGAGATAACAGATTGTATATCAAAGACAACATGGTATCTGGAGTACATTTCACTAATCGCTTGCAAGGCCCTCACGTAATCTGAACAGACGATTACGTGTCTGAATGTTTGGCCTTGTTAATCACAAACAGCTCCGCGACGAAAACACAGGTCATACTGGGAAGGTCAAACAAGTATGTCCTTGTATCGAAAATCGACAGAGCTGAATATTTTACGGCGAACATTCGCAGATACATTTTAACATTTATATTCATTTAAATTTTATTAAAATTTTCATTGAAAAAGGTAGTAGAAGAGACAGAATTTTAGTTCACTTGGAAAAGCCGCTGATAAAATATAAGTTAGACTTAAACCTAAACTTAAACCTAAACCTAAATATTTATTTGTGACCGAGCTATTTAACATCCTGTTGAAAGAACAAGCTATAGTTAAAACTTCAGCTATTATAATTATAAATTATATCTATTTTTTATTTGAAATTTGAGTATTTTTGTAATGTTGCATTGATTTTACCACTATTTCACTTTGATCCATTCAGTCAAATGCTAGACATACCTTCTATTCTTATAGTAGCATATATTACCAGTTTCTGACGACGGGTTCTATATAATGTATTACGTACTGATATAGACTTATTTATTTTACAAACATTTGTTAGGCTACAGGAGAAATAAACTATTAACTGGAAAAGACGAATACTGTTGTACTTTAAGTAACCTATATGGAGACACGAAAATAGTGTCTGTCGTACACGTTTTTGATTGTTTATTGATGAAGTTATTTGGAAATAATATAGTTCAATAGAGAGACATGAACAATTGGAATGATTGCTTGATAGACGAAGTGTTTCAACGTCGAACAAATACTGTAGTGGAACAGATTTTTTTTTTTTAGCAGAATTCTTCACATCTACGGTCGAATTACATTATCTAATTAAAAGGTAGCAGTGGATTTAATTATAATTGTCAGGAAATAAAGGATTTGTTGTTCTATATGTATTGTTGCAGGTACATGTTGGAATTCTTGTTGATGACCCTTGATCTCCTCCACTCTTAATCTTCCTGTCTTACAGTAATATATCGAATAATTCAAAAAGGGCTTCACAACTTTAAAAACATATAAAAATTTATCAAGATAACTTACAGGTTCGGTTGAAGTCTCATTTCATAGCAAAATGCATCTCGTTTTAAATAACGTTGTTTATTAATTCCGATTTCGGTCAAGTGTTGTTAAAAATGGGTACGTTTACTAGTGCAAACGTACTGGCTGTGTGGTTTGGTTTCACGATTTGCAATCAGCAACCGCAGTTCAATGTAATTTTCATAGAGAGTACGGTAGGGAGGCTCGTAGTAGACAAAATTTACTCTTGGTACCAAACCTTCGTCGAGAAAGGTTAATTAAACATACAAAATCACCAGGACGCCTACGCCTCCCTGGAGTTGCTGTGAAACAATTCAAAGAAAGCTTTGCACGTAGTCTAAAGAAATCAACTCGATATGTCAAATGAGAATGCCATTCCACAAAAGTCTGTTTGGCGCGTATTACGTAAACGACTGCGACTAAAAGAAATACAAACTAACCGTGGTTCAGTACGTAAATGAAGACAAAGTTGCTAGGTTGCAGTTTTGTGTGGAAATGGACAAAATTGATACATTTTTAGACAATGTAATTTTTAGTGATAACTCAACGTCACATATTCGTGATAGCCCTAAGGTCAAACAAAAGTTTTTTTTTGCTATAATCAAACAAAGACCGAACGGTTCTTCTTCTAGGTGACAATCGTAAATGGTATCGTTTATCTGGACGTACTTCAAAATTTTCTAATTCCTTAGTTACACGATGATGATGACCAAGATGAATACCATTATTCTCAACAAGACGGGGCTTCATTACTGCCTAGAAGTCAGAGATTTTCTTTATACTCGATTTCCAGGTCGATGGATCGGTCGTGAACGTTCAATTGTATGGCCACCTCGCTCCCCAGACATGACCACGCAAGATTTTCCCTGGGGCGGGGGGGGGGGCTTCATTAAAATTCAGGTCAATGTACCACCTTTGCCTGCAGATTTTGTTGAGCTAAGACTTCGAATTAACCACTGCTGGAAAGGTAACGCCCGACATGCTGGCTACAGTCTGCTGTAGTGTTGCTCTCTACATGAGTCAAAACTTGATGAGTTTTTCTATGAAATGAAACCTCAACCGAATCTGAATATTACCTCAATAAATCTTCATATGCTTTTAAATTTGTGAAGTCCTTTTTTAATCACCCCGTATTTTAAGTGTATATTTGGTTAGACAAAGTGTATTATCTACCAAAAGCTAATGGAGGTTTCAGTAACAAGGAAAAAAATGATTCAATAATTGTGGCCAGTAGAAACATGGCTGATTGGGGTAATACTAAAGGTGATTTAATTTCTCGCCGACTTGTCTATCACATATGTCAATGGGAAATTCCGAATCCGAGTTATGAAATTATAGATTACACATTACCTTCCATTTATAAAAGTTGTTTATGAGATGAATTATACCACTAAAAGAAAACAACGAAATAATCCAATAGAGAAGGTGAGAACCTGACTAGAAGTAACATCCTTAAATATTTTTCAAACGTAATTAAAAAACGTAACATGCATAATTATTATGCTAAATTAAATTATTCTACCTAATCGGAAAAAAATGAGAAAAATCTGAATAAATCAATAAGCAATATAAAATTAACTTCTTATTAAAGAAAATTAATTAAAATTAACTGAAAATTTACGAATATTTTATTTTAATTAAAAAAAAGTAATAAAAAAATGATACATCTACATTTTTATAATATCTATAATGGTTTAAAGTAACAAATTTTCAAAAAGATTGATTAAAATAAAAAATATTTTTTGAAAAGTTTTAAAATAAATCAATTTATATACTTCAAGACGAATGATTTTCGATAAGTAAACCGTATTCTTATTAAACTTTTAATTTTAAAAATCCTTAACTTGAAAAGGATTAAAGAGGAAAATGAAAAAGTATTAGAAGTACCACGTAACGAAACATACTTTCGTTTACATCTTAACTTTTCTAAGAGATTAAACTACGATGAAATACTTAAAAATTTAATAAAAACTGCCAAGAAAGATTAAAAAAGATATGTAAGAACCTCTTATGAGTTTACAAATATTGGAAAATACATCCTTCATACGTGCGGTAACATGCTTATCATACCATAACAAAGGCCGACGTTTTTTCTACCAGAAATGATAATATTTTATCAGCTTTTATAGTGTTAAATAAATTGTACTGCTATATTAAATAAAATAAAAATTAATTAAATTGGTAATATATTGCATATTTATTCGTTTTTTCTACTTACAAAATCGTTTTGTAAGTGCAAATTATTGCAATTTAATTAGTTAAGTATTAGAGACGAATAAATTAGAATATTTTTTTGTGGCTTCCCTATTATTCCTTACAGTCATCCTAACTCTAAAAGATAACCTAATTAACAGGAAAGCTGAGTAACCTATTACAGATGTTGAAGCAAGAGCAGTATGACAGTAAGAAAAACTATGATTTACCCCACTTTATCTATTAGATAATGGAATCTATTTTTCATAACAAGGTAATCAGAATCAAAGAAAGTAATGATAATTAACTACTATAAACTAAATTAGACTGAAAACAAAAATAAACTTAAGAATTTTATTTAAAAAAATTTAACCGTGCAAGCCATAAATGATCTATTTCACAACTATATATGACCACTTAAAATTTTCTACCGTTGAATTAAAAACATCAATACTGTTACTAAAAATTTCATTTAAGTACGTCGGACGCATCTCTCCGTAGAACACACCTTACCATTACTTTTGTATATAAAAAAACATCTTTTTTCTGGTTTCCTTAAACATTTTTCTTTAGCTCAAAAGCTAAAGGAAAGAAAAACAATAATTATTAATAAAAGGAGAAAAGGGAAAAATTAAAGGAAGTAAAAACGTTCAGAAATTTCTGAGATTGATTCCGACGATGTTCGTCTTTTGTAAATGCATTAACAATTACATTTCGAAATTATTAAAATAATTGAAGGGGCACATGCACACTCCATAAATAAAACTGAAGAGAAGAGCTAGTGAAGAGGAAGAAGGGGGAGAGAAAGGAATACAGTATCATGAATGATTTCTAAAACCTAAATTCTGATACAAAATAAATACATATTAAATGACAATACGGAATAAATCAGTAAAAATCAACAACAAAATACTTCTAAAAAAATTCCTAATTTTACGATATTTTCCAAATATTCCTCCTGTAATCAAATATAATAAAAAAAATAATACTTGAAATAAAATAAAAGATAATTCTTATAATAATGGATTTTAAAGAAAAGATTAATGTTCTCAAAATCCTGGCTATAATTCTAACGTAATCCTTTGAAAACCTTGATCCTGGAACGGTTGCTATCAGATTCAAGTAGAAATAAACGACGCAGGGTTAAAAAGAAGTAGAAGAAACTTATCTAAAGCAGTCATTATTTGTCTCACAGTATAAAATTATGTTATGTCTTTTAAATATGTTATATAATATAATATAATACCACGTCTATGTGGTTTTTTGTGTATACCGATGTTCTCACTAAATAAAGAAACCGCGGCCGATATGAATGAACGTTCTTCTTTTTTTATTTATTGATTTCTATGCGGTCTACGTTTAAAGGAGATGAACTTATTACTAATCCTTGTGTCACTAAACGGTGTCGGGGTATAAATACGCATTCAATATGTACGAGATTTAACTCATTAGTTAAAGACATCATTCTGTCACTTACACGTGCAATTTTAAATTATTGTTTTATATGTGTAATAATGTACTGCTATCACTTGTCTGGCGCCGAGGTATACCGATGGATAACAATAAATGATTTTGAGTTTTTGTTATTGATATTTAATAACGATAACATCATTTGTAATGCTCCTTCAAACAATTATTCAATTCAGTGTAAGAAAATATTGCAATCTGTGTTACCATGATACTCCAAACGGTACGATACAATTTTATAGTTCATTTTTTTAATAATTTTTTCAGTGCTATTTTCATTAATTTTAATTTACCTTGTGTTTTTGTGCCAATCGGATTTCAGCAATGAGTGAGTGATTTTGTCGTCAAACGTAAACCAGGAAAACCTTTAAGTAGGTCCGAAATCAGCAACGTATATTATATAACCTTAAAACAAGAAATCCTGAAATTGCAGTCAGAGACATTGCTAAAAAAGAAAGTATTATAACAGGCGTTAGTGAAAGAACAATTTTTAATATAATAAAGAAATACAAAACTGATGGTAAACATGATAGCCCTAAAAAGATTCGAAAGTGTGTGAAAATTATCGAAAAGTTGGACGATTTTACTAAAACCACTGTCAGAAAAAAAAATCATTCGTTTTATTTCAAAAACGAGCTTCCTAAATTGAAGAAAATATTAAATGCCGGATTACAGATTCTGAACTACCGAATTTTTCTAAAAGAACATTATATCCTCATTTAAAACCAATGAATTTTCGTTTCACATCCACAAAAAATAATTCTTTATTGACTGAACACAAAGATATTATTTCTTGGCATAGGCTATATTTAAGAAAAATTAAGCGAAGAGGGTACGACAATTTATTACCTACATGAAATTTCGGTTAATGCAGATGTGTACAGGAAAAGGTATGGTGGATAAACAAAGAGCGCCAAAGAGGCTTTTATGAAAGCTTTATCAGGCAGGGTGAAAATCCCGGCTGGAAAAGATAAACGACTAATATTAACGCATGTAGGAAGTGAAAATGGGTTTTTGAACGATGGTTTATGGGTATCTGAAACCAGATCTACCAAAGAGTATCAAGATGAAATGGATGGTGACAATTTTATGTAATAGTTTAAAACTTTTTAACACATGAAATCCTTGTACGCCTAATAAATTACATATATACTTTTTTGTATGAAAAGTACATAAAATTTTATTTCATAACATATAATATTATTTCATATATATTTTTTTTAATTGTTATTATTGAATTATTATTTACCATAAAGATTTTTTTACAATCAAAGGTTAATAATTATTAATAAATCAATATACATAAATTAAAAGAAGATAGTTAAGTTGGATTTGAACCCATGTACCTTCCCCTTGTAAGATCCAAATATTTTATTAATTAAAACTTTATTTGGTTAGAATTCTGGAAGAAATGAAAATAAGTACCACTTATCATAAATCGTTGAAAAGCACTCAATGAGAGCTTATTACTGCAGCTTAAGAAGAAGTCTAAAATCCAATTTTTTTTTAGATTTTGTGCTTTTTTGATTCAGTTGATTGCAATCAAAAGGGGAGGTGTACAACTAGATGTTACAATTGTCCTAAATCAAAAATTTCAACATCCTACAGCTAATCGTTTTTGAGTTGTGCAAGATACATACGGAAGTACGTAGAGACGTCACACCAAAACTAGTTAAAATGGATTCAGGAATGGTCAAAATGGATATTTCCGATGAAATCATAAAACCGAAATTTTCCGCGATCACAATTACTTCCTTTACTTCGTACAAGGAAGTAAAAGTAAAGACTAATTTAAAAACTATTTAATCTAATTTAAATTCTGTATTTTATAAGTTTTTTAACAATTTAAAAATTATTTTAAATGAATAAAACGATTTATTCAGCCATGGCAATTTGCTCTATGGCGTACAAATTAAACTCTAACTGTATGGAATATAGTAACACTGCAATAATGAATTCTTGATCATTTAAATTACGCAATCAATGAAATAATTAACTACGTGATAATTGTGTAATGAGATGAAATATTCATTACACAATTATTAATTATTAATTGAAATAAGAACAAATCATTACTTTTGTTAATAATATAAGAATAAAAAAACTAAATTTTAAAGTAGAAAAAATAATAAGTTAAAAGCAGTAAATTACACGGTCGTGAGTTTAGAAAATATATATAATCTCTTCTTTACAGATGATGAGTGATTAATGTGGTTCTTTGGCAAATAAAAATTTCGTACGAAAATGTAATGAAAGGATTGTAACTGGGTAAAATCATAAATCATTTGATTTCATCTTGAACAGAAAGTATGATCAATGTATCCTTGCAGCATTGATATATTGCATCAAAGAATAAGAATATAAAATTCACCATTCATAGGATGGATGTGCTTCTATCATAAATATTCGTACGTAAATTACGTTACAACACAAAGATGAAAAAATTTCTTTCAAATATTAACAGTACATTTATGAATAAAACCATTTATTTAACAAAAAGACAATAAATTAAAAATTATATAAAATTGTTATTTGTAATTAGAAAAAAAATAATACTTTCCCAGCGTATGAATAACTAGTGATAATAAAGAGGAAGTTACCCGATTACGTCAGAAATGGGATATCGGTTTTTTGTGTGCAAATCTGTACGTTTTAGGGTGCAACTGGTTCACCTAAACAAAAAAAAAAAAATAATACATGTATGTATATGCACTGCTTTTGGCCTTATATCTCTGATTTACACAAACCGATTTTTTTGAAATTTAATTCAAATAAATCTACATACGGAATATTGATCATTTTATTTTTTCTTTAAGGATTTGGGGAGATATCGCTAAAAAAACAAATATCGATTTTCTTCAGAGGCTTTTTACAGTAAACTTTATTAAAGAAAATTTGTTATTACGATGCATTATACAAATAATAAAAAAAAAAAAAATATTTTTCAAAAAATCAACTCCACTTCTTAAAACTGAAATGTATGTTTTTGTTCTTTTGGTTTGCCTCCCTTCGGTTTAAATATTTTTCAAAAAACTTTTAAAAGTTTATACTTCATATACAGAGTATTGAGAAAGTCTACGATTGTTATAAATGATACACCCCGGACCTAAAGTGCGGAAAAGTTTGTTAATTTTTTTTTTTTTTTTTTTAGTTTTTATTGAAGGGGGTGTTCGATTTAGAGAAAATTTTACTTAAGCAAATTTGTTAAGTTTAATCTATATTTATGAATATTTTTACAAAAGTTTTTCTTTAAATTTATTTCCCATCTCTAAAAGTCTGTGTTTTGATTAGTAACTTTTTTTAATTATTATTAAATTGCTTTTTGTATTTTTCTTCATCGCTTAAAGGCCGGTTAAAATTAAAGTAGCTTTGGCACCTATATTATATTCGGGATCCAAAATGAGAACAAATTATTTTCATTACTTTCATAAAAATTATACTTTATTTTTTCAATACTTTTAAACAATCCTATTTTTTTTGTTAGAACATTAATGGATTATTTTTCTCCATAGAATACGGAAACCCCTGAAATAAAAATTTTTTTATTCGAAATCTGGGAATTTTGAAGCTTAAATTTTATTTTAGTAATCATGACTTGAACAGCTTAGTCGAGAAAGCCATACACTACTTTGCCAACTATCGTAGATATATATTTTAATGAAGGAATTTAACCTAACCAATGATGAATTACTGTTTTTATTATTACTTTCAATTAGATTTTTTTTTTATTATTTTATAGTTTCATCCAGTAATACGATGGATTGTTATAAATATATCACTAAAAGTACTGGTTCTGACCAACTACATCATGGACACAATCCACAACGCTAAAAAGTTGTGCAGTATCTAGTGTGTACACAAATCGTAAATTTGATGATAAAAAGCAAACTACAATATTTAATTAAGAGGGCAGCTATTTATCCGTTTAAAAACTAACCCCAGCTTCAGTTAAAACGCTTTTAGTTTTCTAGACCGCTAACTAGTAATACATTTTTTTAAAATCAATCATTAGCACTGTGCATGATAATTCTATTAAGGGGTATTTTCTATAAGGGTTCTACCAGATCTTAAGCGTAATAGTCATTGTGGAATATTAATACGTTTTTAACTACTTATTTAATGGTGTGACGTAATCATTTAATGTTATATAAATGTTATTGTAATGGGTACCCAGTATTATTTCATTTAATATTAGTGTGAATAGTTCATTGTAAAATTGTTCGTTATCGTAAAATGTTGAAATATGATGACGTAAAGAACAATAATAACGTCGACTTGGGTGGTAAACACTTCGACGATGTGGAGACATTTTGGCATCTGAATAAAAGCAGTACAGTATTGTTTTATACGTGCTACTATTTTAATTATGAACGAATAATGACTACCGAATACAGCAAAGTATCGCGCTATCAGTTTGTAGAATGACGTTTGCAAAAATAGCCTGTTGCGACTTACATTGATTTTTAGATTTCACATTGATGATGATGATGATAATCATTAAACTTTAATATATATATAATACAATTGATTCCGAATTAAAATAAATAAATCGCTTTGTTTTGAATACGAACATACATCCAGTGAAATAAAATGATTAAGATAAAACAAAAAGCTTGACTATAATTAATTATCGATATTATAAAAATAAACTCATATTTACGACCTGCCGCCAAACTTATCGGAAGCTGACCTTCGCACTTTTCTCACACATATCCTATTCATATTTCATACGAAAAACTTTACAGATGGTTTAGTAACCATTTTATGATCAGTTTTCATTGTGATAACGATTTTTTAGTACGTAAACGTGTCGCATCTACAAAACGAGTGGAAAAAAACTGCTCTCATTCAGTGTTGCAGAAATGTTACGTATTATTGCTAACACAAAGGCGCTTCTTGACTCCCGTAGGGGAAGACGCCTTCCCTGTGATGATCCCGGTTATTAAATCACCCTCTCCGTTTCTAGCCTTGATGAGCTTTACCAGAGATCGTCTTTTAGGCTTTCTAAACTTGATAACATAACAGTCATCAGTTCACCAGTGTAAGGATGCCAACGATGCAAATGCCTCGGCAGAGATTTCGATCACTGTATTTACACAACATACTTCGCCTTTATATGGCCTCTTCCAACCACCACCACCTACCAAAACCTACAACCCTCAGCTATCAAATTAACCGATTCGCGGAACCATGATCCTTGAGCATTCGTGAAACACCGAAGGTTTCACGCAAAGGAGCATGGAAATCATGCGACAAGCGAAAATTTGATACAGCTGAGTCCTACATTCGTGAGGTGGGAAAGAAAGAAAGGGAATTTCTCGTAGCCAATAAAAACAAGAGAGAAGTTTGGTGGATAAACGCGAAATATTCAGAAATAGAAGAAAATTTTGCAATTTATATATGGAATGTATGTCGGTTCGGATTCGCGATTTCTATTGCAAAGTAACAGATGAAAACCCTGGTAATCGCCGATGAATAAAATATCGGTATGGATGAATTTAAATGCATACGCCGATTATGAGTTTGAAAAACACCAGGGATTGACCGGGTTTTGAGTCGGGACCTTCGAATGAAAGGCCGAAATGCTACCACCACTTCGCCAAGCAACAAATGATTTTAGAAGTTGAAGGTTCTGAGTTTCAAATCCTAGTTGTTAGTTGCTTTTATACGGATTTCAATATTAGATAGTGGATAACGATGTACGTTGGTGGTTGGGGTTCAATTTACCACACGCCTCCGGAATGTTCGGCCAGAGTCTGTACAAGACTACACCTCATTTTCATATCATACATATCATCCTCATCTCATTAGGTCGGGGAAGGGGAGTTTGCTTATTGTTCATTAGTTGAACATATTGCGACGTACTTATTAGGAGACTAATTAAATATGTATATATGTTGGAATTTAATAATGATCAAATAATGTGACATATTTGTTTCGTTTGATTACCTACTGAAGTATCAATTTACTAAATTGAAAAAAGGAAATGAAATATACCGCTAAAACAATTATACTTTTGATTCCTGATTTATTAATTTTAAAAAAAAACCCATAATATATATAAATAACATTTTTTCACTTACAATTCATTTATTTACATCAACTACTACTTTGAAGTTATTTATTGCATGGAGAACATTAACATATGTTACTATGAAATTACATAAAAAGGACAAAAGGATAAAATTATGTTAAAGATTGAAGATTGAGATATCTTTCTTGAAAGGTTAATGGCGTGCTTTGTGTTTATGAAAAAAGTCACACAGTCCTTTCCCTTTAACGACGCATCCTTTTAACGAAGCATCCGAGATGTTAAGATGTATACAAGACTGGATAAGCGGTGATGAAATTGATATAGCTGGCTCCATGTAAACACAATTTCCTTCCCACAAGAGAGAAGAGATATATAGAGTATCCTGTTTATTTGTTATAGGTTCGTCAACGAGTCAAAGCATATATACTTCAAGACACTTCTGCTGTTAAAGTACCCCTGTCATTTACGTTGCCAAGGGAAATATCACATCTTGAATGATATATACATGTAAGCTTTATATATGCAAATTCAGGAGCAAACTAACGTTCGTTTTATTTTAGTATCGAGAAATAGGTCCACTTCTGAACATAAAGTAATGATGATGTCTTGCCAAACGTAATGTAACACGGATTAATTCTTGTTTATATAAATAACATACTTTTCAAAACCCTGGTTGTAATACATAATTTACTCTGACAATAATTATATATCAAAAGGAAAGTATAGATTTCGTTTATTTTACATATAAAGTTTGAATTAGCTGTTAAACTTGTTTCTTTCAACCGATAAAAGGCTATATTCTTAAAGTTCAAAGAAAGAATTTTAATCAGCCAATAAAATGTACTGCTAAATATAATAATTTTTAAAGCCACAATCGATTTCTTTTTTTTTGCAAAATTACTTAAACCCACATAATTTCCACACTTAGGTAAAACTTACAGTAGACCGTATACAAGGTCATTCACATCAACTTAAAAAGTTCCCACAATTATAGGTGTAAATAAATTTTGAATTATATAGGATAACACCTAAGATTTTTTTTATATATAATAAAAATAAGCTGACGCCCTATAAATAACTACCAATGCATGATGAGTTTTGTATTGTGTGAAAAATGTCATGCTTAAATGTCATCCGGAACCTACAGATAGAAAAGATTGTTTATATTTTAATCCTATAATATTAAAAAAGAATGAATATATTGTAAAAGATAAACTCAGAGGAGTGGAACTGCTATTTAGTAGTAGAGAAATTCCCTGAAAGTTGTCTGCTTCCTTCAAATCTTAAAGAAACAACCCTAAAATGTCTTTTTGAAGTTGGACGAACCAATTATGAGAAAAAAAAGGCATCATGATATCAAAGGTGAAGCCCAGTGAAAAATAAAAACAAATTACAGTCAAATATTACATCCAATCGTAAATCAAATCTTAACCATCAGATCCGATCTAAGTCACAGGTCTATGAAGTCTAATCCATTTCAAAAAAGATCTAATCCTTCCATTACTTAAAGTTTATTGTTAATATGTTAGATTATTATAGTTAGTAGGTAACTAAAAATAATATATATTTCCGCATTTCGGAAAGCATTTCTCACGCTGAATAAAAAAATTTATCGGTTTTAAAATCTCTTTTAAAATCGGTTTTTTGAATTTTTTTTACTTTTATCAAGAAACAGGTTGTTCCGGTTTTGAGCTGTGTAGAATTTTTTGTTAGAACCGGTTGTTGTGGCCCTAGCTATACTATTTTTAAATATCTATCATTAATACATCTATTTATATTTCTTATTAACAAATTACAGTATATTTCACTTTTTTTTTAAATATGTACTACATAATTGGTTTGCTTGGCATTTCTCCTGCCACCAACACCCCATTCGGTTACCTTAAAGCATACGACCAAATGTCTGTGCCACAAACGGCTACTGAACCTTGAACAGTTTAGCGATCAGTATCCTAAATAGCTCCTAGAGCTTACCTAACAGCGTGAGCGGAGTAAGTGCGATGCCATACACCACCGGTTTACGTGTCCCAACCGCTCACTTGTCAAATATTTGCTAAAATGGGTAAGCGCACCCCGTCAACTACTAAAAATATATATGGCATCCATAAATTAAAATTTTGTCGAGACAGCAATTCGCTGCCACAATTAAATTTACTTAGGTCGCTGAATGCAACCCACCGGGTTGGTCTAGTGGTTAACGCGTCTTCCCAAATCAGCTGATTTGGAAGTCGAGAGTTACAGCGTTCAAGTCCTAGTAAAGCAACTAATTTTTACACGGATTTGAATACTAGATCGTGGATACCGGTGCTCTTTGGTGGTTGGGTTTCAATTAATCACACATCTCAGGAATGGTCGAACTGAGAATGTACAAGACTACACTTCATTTACACTCATACATATCATCCTCATTCATCCTCTGAAGAATTGTCTAAACGGTAGTTACCGGAGGCTAAACAGGAAAAAGAAAGAAAAAGGTCGCTGATTGCCAGCAAGTACCTGTCCACCATATTAAGGCGCTTGGAGCATTAATTGCTGGTGGACAGCCATATATGTATTCTCTAGGTTATAGCTTCTCACAGTAGTGCGATAGGAGTCTTTTCCCTTAAGTAAACTGATAATGTCGGTTGAACAAAGCAACCGCATCAAGGAACTCCCACACGGTCCGACAATGCGGCTCTCGCCACATTGAGTGAAGTGAATAAAAATCAGTAAGTACTTATAAGACAGTACTTATTAAGTAAAATAAGGTCTGCAACGAAATATTAAGTACTGATTTTGATGAGAATAAACGTTTACTATTACTGACAAGTTAATACTTAGTGGGGTAAGTGAGTACTGGTAATAATCATCAATTATTTGTTGCAACATAAATAAGCACTGATTGAATGACATCATCGTACGCACG
Source organism: Lycorma delicatula (assembly GCF_047948215.1). Classification (NCBI taxonomy): domain Eukaryota; kingdom Metazoa; phylum Arthropoda; class Insecta; order Hemiptera; family Fulgoridae; genus Lycorma; species Lycorma delicatula. The sequence continues at coordinate 75,247,185 of NC_134456.1, forward strand.
TATTCTTTATCGAACAAGTTTGAATCATGCCTGTTACAATTTATTATATTTTAAACAATTGTTAAACATTCATACGGTTATGGATTTTGGTAGCGTTTCATGTGTAACATCTAGCCATGGGAGCGTGCAGTGATGACATTTTTGAGCGTGATAAAGATGAAACTCAGTTTGAGGAGCCAACCCACCGGGTTGGTCTAGTGGTGAACGCGTCTTCCCAAATCAGTTGATTTGGAAGTCGAGAGTTCCAGCGTTCAAGTCCTAGTAAAGCCAGCTATTTTTACACGGATTTGAATACTAGATCGTGGATACCGGTGTTCTTTGGTGGTTGGGTTTCAATTATAACCACACATCTCAGGTATGGTCGAACTGAGAATGTACAAGACTACACTTCATTCACACTCATACATATCATCTTCTGAAGTATTATCTAAACGGTAGTTACCGGAGGCTAAACAGGAAAAAGAAAGAAGTTTGAGGTGCCTATTTCTGGTTTAAAAAATGAACGCGTAGTAAATGTTTGCTTAGTCTTCTTAAAAACAATAGAGTGGTTTTAAGCAGATCAATGACGCCGAAAATAGTATCAGCTAAAGAAAATGCATGGAATTTAATATTGTTAGAATATGAGACAAAACTGGACAAAAAGCAACTACAGAGAAACGTAAGAAAATCGTTAATAATATAAAAACTGAACTGAAAAAAAGACTGATAGAATTGCTACAAGCAACAGAAAAATCAGTTTGCATGACTGGGAAAATGAATTATTGAAATGATAAAGTTCCAAGATAACCCACTAACCCGTAAAGTTCCCCTGGTGAAGTATGTGTTGGTACATCAAAAGACGTAGACTTTGATGTCGTCTCTGCTGGATCAAGTAGTAACGATTCTTCCACCTCTGGACAGGACTCTTCAAATATCAGAAGAGAAAAACTCAAGACTTCGAGACTGAAGAAAGTTTGAAATTAACTACGCCAGAGCTACAGAGGATGGTGTGCTACTAAAAAAACAAGTTGATCGAACTGCAGATGAAAAAATAAGAACGTATAATGAAATTTTTAAGGCGGAAAATCTATTTTTAGATTTATTAGTCGGGGTAAATTTAATAAAAGCTTTTAAGAAAGTCGAATTAAAATAAATAAAAATTAAAGCAAATTTGTTCGAAAAAACTGTTCAGACTTTTAATCCCCCAATTCTTTTTGTACAACTTTGCTAGTCAACCTTTAATTTTTCGTAAGAAATCTCCTAAATATATTCTTATTAATTTGACGTAATTATATGAGCAGTATATCAATTTAAAAAAAACTGTTTTTAATTGTAATATTTATTTAATATTGAGGAAGAAAAAAAAGGACGTATGATAAAAACTATTTATTATATTTTCCTTCCTATTTAAAAATTATTTCATTATAAATTCCGTACCAACATCAAACGATTTCTAATTCTAATTCAAATCCAATCTCGACTATGTCATCATTGTGTATGTATAATAAGTATATGTATATAGTATGTATAGTATAGTATATGTATAGTATATATGTATGTATAAGTATATGTATAATATGTATATAGTATGTCATCATGAATGTATATTAATAATAAATACCACACGATATGGAAGAGTCCAAAAAGGAAACATGAGTCACAATCACGTCATTTCTTAATGGATCAAAGCTGCATTATAATTAACATAATCAGAAATGATAGAAATGAGCAAATGAAAGTAATTGTGAGAGAAAGAAAAACATTTATAAACAATTATGATGGTAAGCTACTAAACTGCGTATAATCTACAACCGTCAAAAAAATTTCTACTATTTAATAATGTTTGAAATAGATATCTCCATTAAAGCTACATTTGCGTTTACTATAAAAAAAATCTTGTCATTTAGTTTTTACATTGCATTTGTAACTACAATTTATCCTCTAAAAAATTTGTAACAATAACAATTAATCCACAAAACATTTATCTTTTAATTTCAGACTTAAAATGAAGTTAAATGTACTCCTTTTCGTTCGAAAACCTTTTTGTTTCATAATAAAATCAATCTTGTTCAAAAGATTATTTTAACAAACATAATTAAATAGATTAAGAGTTAAATACGCAGAACGCAATTATCAAAAACATTTAAAGAATTCACACAAGTTTTTTATTAAAAGAAAAAAATTATAGAGACTATCGCAACCTTGCATTTATACTTGCATTCCTTTTACCTGTAACTCTTTTTGAAAGAATTTTTTTTTTTTATGAATTCAATATCTAAACGAAACAATTTAAGAACGTACCTGGCTAAAGGTTAAATACTACAGAAAAATACACTGTCATGAAAAATAACAAGCGGAGAGGTGAAAAAATTATATGAGATTACAAAATATTTGATAAATCAAGGCATTTGAAGCTGTAACAATAAATTAAAAAAAAAAATGCCTGATTTCAATTCCAGAATCAGATATTAGTAACATAATTTTTTAAATTATTTTTTTCAAATTAATTTTCAGGAGTCACTTTTTTTTAATAATAAAATCAACGAAAATTCTCTCCATTTTTCTAAATGTAGAATCCCTTCTAACTCCAGAAAACGTTTAAACACCATTGTACCGGGTTATTTAACTCTAACTGGTCGCGTCGCGTCTAAATGACCCGAGACACTATTTTATATTTAAAGTTTAATATTTGCCTCAATGATATTAGGTTGGTAATTCGTTCTAACAGTCGGTATCCAGGTTTCCTTAATATCTGTAATATAAGTAATTGAAATAAGCTATTTGACTCGATGCGACAAGTTGTGTTACACTATTGCGAGAGATTTTTTTTAAAAATTAGACCACCTTTCAGTACAAAATTTACTTGTAAAAAGATATCTCACTTCGGGAAACCTATAAAACTTGTAGAACAAAACAAAGATATATTTTGAAGAACACGACATTACTGTAGTTGATGTTCAACAAATAGAGCAGCGAGATGTAGAAGTTAGAAGGAAACGGCAAACAGTCACCTATGCCCGAGCACCAAGGACAATTCATATAACATTGTGTGAAATGTGGGCACCATATTAATAAAAATCACACTTCTTTTATTTGTTAAAGGTTGTGAATAATGTTACTGTTGGAAATAAAACCTTTCTAACTCTGAAATAATGAATTTAAGAAAAAATGTATACACATGTACTGTTCAGGACCTCAATTTGACTTCCAGGCAAATTGTGTATTGTTTACTTGTAGAAGTTCGGCTCAGTTCAAATATTTTAATTCGAAAACATATTTAGAAATGTATTGTTAATTTGTTTTCAATAATGAATCTGGAATGATTATATTTTTACAGCAGCAAAGTTCAACAAAAATGAAGATCTTTATTTTTTTCAAGGTTTCGTAATTTCTGTTTTTCTTTCATTATTTTGTTTTAAACAAGAAAGTATTTATTTTTATTCGAATAAAGAATAGTTTCTTTTTCGAGTATAAGTGTTCATTTCTTTTTAATTCTAATAATGTATTATTAATTTAATTTACGATTGTTCGGGTCATAGTGACCCGACGCGGCTAGTAATGTTATAAAAAGAGCGTGACCAGTTAAGGATTAAAAAGGACTCCATACTTTAAAAGCATATACAAATTTATTGGGTATGACTTACAGATTCAGTTGACGTCTCATTTCATAGAAAAACACATCAAAGTTTGTCAGCCAACATTCACTTTGGTTTGATATGGCCTCCATTTGTGAAAAACATCGCACCTGAAGTCGATTTCATTCCAAACTGAAGCCAGCAAGTTGGAGGTAACCTCTACAGCTGCGGAGTTAATTCGAAGTCTTAGTTCAACAAGATCAGCAGGCAAAGGCGGTAAGTAAACCCGATTTTTAATGAAACCCTGCAAGAAAAAATCTAGTGGGGTCAAATCTGGGGATGAACTTACCGTGCAACTGGACCTTCACGACTAACTAATCCACCGAGCTGGGAATCGAGTATCTAGAAAATCTCGGACTTCTAGGCGGTAGTGAGTTGGTGTCTCGTCTAGCTGATAGTAATGACGTCCTTCTTGGTCACCATTGTCTAACTGAGGAATTAGAAAATTCTGAAGTACGTCCGGATAAACGATACCATTTACGGTTGCTGCCTGGAAGAAGAATAACCTGCCTCAACGAAAGTTTGGCGTCAAGAGTAAATTGTATACCTACTTTCTTTCTTTTTTTGTTTAGCCTCCGGGAATTACCGTTCAGGTATTACTTCAGAGGATGATATGTAAGAGTGTAAATGAAACGTAGTCTTGTACAGTCTCAGTTCGACTATTCCTAAGATGTGTGGTTAATTGAAACTAAACTATATACTTATTAACTAACTATATAACTTATTTTGTGTAAAATAACTGACTTTACTAGGACTTCCAAATCAGCTTGGAACTGTCGACTACCAAATCAGCTGATTTGGGAAGAGCGTTCACCACTAGACCAAACCGGTGGGTTTGTATACCTACTAGGCGGCTCCCTACCGCACTCTCTACTTAAATTACAATGAATTGCAATCTTTGATTGCAAATGGTGAAACCAAAACACACAGCAAGCACGTTCCACACCAGTAAATGTATTCATTATTTACAACCCTGATGATAGCGCTGATGGCCGAATTCGGTACTAATTAACTATATGGGTCAAAACTGTGTTTTTCTATAAATGAAACCTCAACCGAATCCGAACGTTATCTAAATAAATCTGTATATGCTTTTAAAGTTGTGAAGTCGTTTTTGAATCACCTAGTATTATATTAATCTCTATGAAATCAATGGAAAGAGTAAAAAATGAAAAACCATTTACAGTTATATTACTGACAATTAAATAGAACGTCTTAATTCCAACGAATTTTGCAGTCCTTAATGCAGAATTTCAATGTAGATCTACTAAGCAGTAAACATATCGAACTAATTTATTTAAATCATGTGTTTTAATTATTTCTACTAATTAAAAAGAATTAACTACTTTAAAAATATCCTTTTCTTTTCTTCTTCCTGTTTAGCCTCCGAGAATTACCGTTCAGGTATTACTTCAGAGGATGAATAAGGATGATATGTACGAGTGAAGTGTAGTTATGTACAGTTTCAGTTCGACTATTCCTGAGATGTGTGGTTAATTGAAACCCACACACCACCAAAGAACACCGGTATCTACGATCTAACATTCAAATCCGTATAAAAATAACTGAATTTACTAGGACTTGAACACTGGAACTCTCGACTTCCAAATCAGCTGATTTGGGAAGATCCGTTCACCACTAGACCAGGGTTAGTTTAAAAATATATTGGAAAATTTATATGCAACTATACGTAAAAACCTTTTGTTATGAATGTGTAACTGAATACGAAAATAGTATGAATTTTAGTAATCTGTACAAATTAAATATGTACTCGGGCATTTTTTCAGTAAATTTTACTTAGTATTACTTTTATTACATAATAAAAGCATATTATTTATTTTTTAATCATTACATTATTTATTATTAATTTCATGTATTATTTTTCTTATTAATAAGGAATTTAAGTATCTCTTTTAGTGTTATAATTAATTTATACTTTGTAACGTTTTATTAGTTTCCCTTGATCTATCTAGGCAATAAGTGAGACATTTAACTTATTTTATGCTTGAATTAGGAAAGCTATCCATTGCTGATGTAATCAATATAACGCAGTATTATTACAAACCGATTAGAATAAAATATTTATTTATTTTCTTCGTATCTGTCAATAAATGTAGTCTATCCTGATTGATACAGTCAGTAGAATTTAGTTTATATATACTCCTAGCTTCTATGCATATAGAAGTTTGTGTTAGATGTAGTTTATATTTGTTTATTTTCCTTTTGAAAACAAAACAGTATAATTATATACCGATCAAAGTAAAATATTTGTTCAAAATCAGGACAATATATCCATCTATTTATACAGTTATGAAAGGCAAACATTAAAGTCTATTTTTCTATAAATAATATAATTTTATTTAAAATTTATCTGGACTAATTAGTCAATTAAAATACAGTATAAATATTTTAGATAGAACTTCAGACCGATTAACAAATATACAATTCCCATAAAAATTGGGAGGAAAATGTTTACATGAATTAACATTAGATTTTTTAAGGACACAATAATATGTAATAAAATTGCGTATTCATTATAAGTTATTTACCTAAATAAAAATATATATATATGTGTATACAATACATAATGTGAGACATTTATTCTTATATGGAGTTATGAAATAACAATTAACCTATTTTTATGGTTCCGATTCCGTAATTAATCTTATTTTAATTTACATTAAACTTTTATTACGAGCAATTCAAAATTTCTCAAAATGCATCAGGGTTACGTGATTTCAGTAACAGAAGCGTAGGTTATTAGCTAGCAGTCGAATAGGCATATAAAGAAAAAAAGAAGTTATGAATGGACAATCAAAATTGTAACTATTTACTACGTAAGTAAATCATGGGATAAAATATAAAAAAACATATTTATAACTAGCGTATCCCGTCGCGACTTCGCCCACAATATAGATGTAGTTTCACTCGCAATGATTTTTTAACATAAAGAAATTAAAGATAAAAAAAAATTTATTACAATCCCAAATCTAGCATCCCCATCGTGGCTTCGCCCGTGCTCTATGGTTACTTGCGCTTCCCGTCACGATCAGAGGGTGATGGCTGGCTTCATTCTCCCTTTCCGTTTTCTCCTTTTCTCTTTCCCTTACTTCCCTTACCTCTTACTTTTCCACCCATTTTTCTTTTCCTTTCCATTTACTTTTCCCCGTTTTCCCTTTTTTCTTTCTTCCATTTTCCCCTCTTCCCTTTTACCTTTTTCGATTTTTCCCTTTCGGCCTTCTTCCAGTTTTCGATTCCAGTTGCTTTTCGATGAATTTCGGTGTAGGTTCATTTTGCCGGTAAGCAGAAATCATGGTAAAATTCTTTGTTATTCCTAAATTAAAAACAAAGCCTTTTCCGGACACATGTTTATTATGAACTTTTTTCATTATTTTAAACAGACAAATACAGCTGTGTAAAATTTAACGGCATTCTTCTGGAGCACTGACACACTCATTCTGTCGCTCTACGCGCGCACACGATGTATTAATATTACTTATTTGACAGATGTAATGAATTACTTCATTTCCACGCTTTACCTACGCTTTTAACCTCAACCAATTTTTTGCATTTGACATCTTCAGTTATTTGCTTTATACATTCTAATTTTTTAATTCCATTTTAATTTAATTATTTATTTTAAATTTAATTTAATATTATTTTATTTTAATTAAATTGATTTAATTCCTTTCCTTGTCCTCCATTTCTCTTTCCCTTTCCCTTTCTGTATTTCCCGTTTTCCCCTTCTTCCCTTTTACCTTTTTCGATTTTTTCCTTTTTCCCTTCTTCCCCGCGCGTAAATCGGTCCAGTAGTTTTTTAGTCTATAGCGGACACACATATCGGAAACACTGCAATGGAATCGTAAAATACTTAGTATAGCGTATGTTGCTTTTACGTCCAACAGATAACGCTGTTAACACGAAATTTAGTTTATCGATTTGAACCCCTAAAATCAAAATTTCGCAAAATCCTTTCTTAGTGCACGCCTACTTATAGATGTCAGTGAATCAGTCAGGACATTCTCTTTTATATAAGAGATAAATTAAAATTATAATTTTTAAAGAAATTAATATTATATTCACTATACGTAACTTTCATTCAATAATAGTGTTCAGCCATTAGGGCAGGACCTGTCACGGCTGCTGCTCTCCACCTTGTTCTATCCTTTGTTAACTTCTTTGTTTCCGCATTTTTTTCCATTTCCATAATCCTATCCATCATTTACAATGTTTTGCTTCCTCTTCCTTTCCTTCCATTCACCAAGCCTTCTATCGCATCTACTATTAATAAACACTTTCTACTCGTATAATCCTAGACAGTTCCTTTTCTCGTATATTTAATCACAATTAGCATTTTCCTGTTCCCTCCGATTCTCCTTAATACTTCTTCATTTGTTATATGCTCTTGGCATCTGATATTTATCATTCTGCGCCACACCAAAACCTCAAAAGCCTCAGTTTGTTTTTTATCCGCCTTTCTCATCGTCCATGTTTTAACTGCATAGAGCATTGAAGAAGTGAAAAAATACTACTGACGCACTGTCGAATCGATAAATAAAATTTTGTAATAATAAATGAAACTAATTTATTTTGCTATTTGAATTAATTAATAATATAATAAAATTTCGATCCAGAAAATAAATAAAAATTCAACAAGATTTCAGGAATGAAAGTCACATTTATTTATTAATGGTTTGGTAGGCTAAAAAAATACAAGATAAGAAATGTCCTGAAGAAGGGGCAAATAATGGAAAGTGGAATAAAAAAAAGTGGAGAGGTTTATTTCTTGTTACGCATCTAGTGTTCACAATTCATATATTAATTTCGTTTCTTAAAAAAAATATATATATATATTCAACTGAGTAAAAATAGTAAGGGAGAGAAGATATATAAAGCAATACTCCTTTTATTTTATGTAAAGATCTCAGATACCTTTTAGATGTAAGCAAGAAAACAGACAATTTAGGAAAGAGCAACAGAAAAAAAGGAAAAATTAGGTAGAAAAAAATTTATTGAAGACAAGTCATAAATAAACAAGTAGTAATGAACAAACAAGATTAATATTTTATGAAGTAATAATATCTTAGGAAATATAAATAAATCTAGAGAGAACATTTGTTTTATTAGGATCAAAACGAGTGGACTAAAAACACAAGAGAATAGATTTTTTATCAAAACAAAAAGATTAGAGGTAGATAAAATATAAGATGGGGTGAAGGAGCAAGTAGTAACGTTTTACAGGAAAAAGTTGGCCAAGTTTAACAAGGGATAGTAAAGAAGCATGGGGAATTCCGTAGTCCCTGGGGATCAGTTTCTATACTACACAAAAGGACAAAGAGTAATTAAACCACAGAATTCTCTCATTTTATTCATTAATACTCAGACTACGTACATCGATTTTCATTCAAACTTATTTTTATATAAGTTATATTTTTTATTATTGAGTTATTTTAAGCAGTTAGATAGAAAACAATTAATTTTACAAAAAAAAAAAAAAAATTGTTACAGATGTATAAAACGTCAGTCATATTATTCCATAAAAAAAGAAAAAATGAACAATAAATATAAATCAACCCATCGTGTTGGTCTAGCGGTAAACTCGTCGTCGTAAATCAGCTGACTTGGAAGTCGAGAGATCTCAGGTTAAAAAAGTAATAAAGCTAATTGCTTTTATTAGGATTTGAATACAAGATCATGAATACCGGTGTTCTTTAGGTTGTTGGGTTTCAATTAAACACACGTCTCAGGATGGTCGACTTGAGTTTGTTCAAAACTAAACGTTTACCGGTACAGTTAAATTACACTGATAAGTCGCTAATGACTTTAATTATTGTTGCAACTATAAAAAAATTAATAAAAAATAAAATTATCTCTTACATAAAAAAAATCCCTTTCGGCATACCGAAAGACGAAGGTAGATTTCATTGGTGCTAAGTAAGGGATGAAAAAGATTTCAGCCTTAAAGTTAAGAAAAACTTAAAATTTACTTAATACGACAATGGTTGCATGTGAAAAAAAGGTTCACATGTTTAGTATACGACAAGCCCTATTTTCAATAAAACACGAAGAGAGAAATTTCCTCTAAAAAATAAGGTCATTGAAATTTGGTCCAAGTGAGTAAGTAAATAAGTGAACATACATACATAAAAAAAAATCGGATATAAATGAAGACCTCATTCTTACTTTTGCAGCCGGTTATAATATTCTGATAAAAATGTATCCTTGGGGACTAATTTTACTTTAGATTTAAAGTTCATGGTTACTGTAATTAAAAAAAAAAAAAAAATTAAAAAATATCTCACTAAACGTAATATTAAAAAAATCATCGATATAATTAAAATAACAATGATTATTAAAAAAATTACAAGGATGTCTACTTTACAATTCAAAGAAATAAGATAGAATTTACGTCTTTAAAAATATTACAATAAATATTTTTATTAAAAAAAAAAATTATTTTAAACAAGAATAAAACTAAACATTATTAAGACTGAAATTGTTTATGACAGTTAAAATCTGATTAGATGTAACGCTTAAATATTTTCGAACTAACTGAAGTAACACTGTAAACGTTTTAAAGAAAAAGTTAGAAAGGTTAATTACTGTTAATAAAACTGCCCTTCATAATTTATAAAATGAGACAATTCATAAATTTACTAAAATAAGTGTAATTTTATATTTAAATGACATTGGTTTAATTCGACACAATCAAAATAGTATTGTTTATTAAGAAAAAAAGGAAATGCCTCTTGCAGATTAAATTTAAAACAATTTAATTTTAATTTCTCTAAATAAAATGTTGACAGTATTTTTACACATAACAATTGTATAATGAAATATAATTCTTCTGCTTACATTCTCATATGTTTGGGTTACATACAATTAAACATTTTTATGTAATTTTCTCAGGATATGGTTTTCATTAAAAAAATAGTTTTTTTTTATGGAAAATTAAAAAGAAATCAGCCAATTACCAATTTTTGTAACACTTTGTGAACATTAAATGAATGATTGAACTAATTTTTTGAAGGTTTTTTTTTAAGGTTTATTGTTCATTTTTATCTACTGAAAGACATCACCCACGTTAAAAAAAAAACTGTTTTGCATTTACTCATGAAAAAGAATGAATAAAACAAAATTTCATAAATTTATATATTTAAAAAACTAACCGTAGGAAACAAATTGAAATTTGTAATGGGTAATAATCTAAAAAAAAATAGTTCTTTTGTTAGTTAATAGTTGAGAATGGATTTTTAGAAATAAAAAATTACATTGAAAAAACAAATAAATAGAATAAGTTGAAACAAATTTCATAGAAAGATTATTTTTTTTTTAATTTTTAAGTTGGTGATTTTTTTTTATACTCTTTAACATTAAACTGAAGAAGACCGACACCCTGACTGGGTCCCCTTCACGCATCCTCACATTAGAAGCTAAGGCGTCAGGACCGAGTGTCAGCACGGGAAGGTCCACTAGAAGGCCGAAGAACGCGAACGAAGGGATGGGAGGGAAATGAAGGACAGCTCCCTGCGGAGCTGTCCGTTCGTCTGCGCTTGCGCAGGTGATGATGCACGGAGACTCCGGATTCCCCCTTGCTCAAAGGCACCTCCTGGGCCCGTGTACTGCTTGATCGCGGATCCGGCCCCAGGATGGGGAGTTGATGAGGTCGTTAGGTTTAGTCGGTAGGGCGCAGGCATACATACGCACTTTAATTAACAACTAGCGAAACCTGTTGCGAGTCCGACATTTTGTACGTAAATGGGATTCCCCCCTCATCAGGGGAAAAAACTTTAATCTTTCTGATTCACATATTCAGTCTGCACTTATTAAAAAAAATAATCTTCAAGAAGGGGGTTTTAGTCTAAAATTTTAAGGGAGAAATTTTGTTATACGAATTTTCATTTCATGATACAAATAAAAAAGCTGAAAACAAAATTATAACACTTTTCTGACACTGGTTATTTATTACTATATAGTGGAAAAAAATGTTACTTGAAAATAAAAAAAAAATTTCAAAAAATTTCAAAAAATGTTTAAACTTTTATCGACTCCCCCATTCACAATATGGCCTCCAACGAATTTTATGGAGTCAGTTACACTACTACTATGACTTTCTTTGTCTGTTTAGCCTCCGGAACCACTATAAGGATGATTACTACTTTATAGGATGATAAGTATGATTGTAAATGAAGTGTAGTCTTATACAATGTCACGTCGACCATTTCTGAGATATTACTACTATTATATCTAGGAAGACAATAAAAATATTCGGTTAAAAAATACCCTGGCTTTTTCGATTTTTGGTCAGAATTCTGGGGCAAAATTTTTATAAAAATGGTAAGATAAGCATGCACAGATGTACTGTGTTTAATATAAAGTGGGGTTATGATTGCAAAATTTTCAGAAAATCGACCCCAAAATTTTACCAACGAATTGCTCCATGTTCACATATTTGTACAAATTCCATCAAAATCGGTTTATCCACCCAAACCGTTATTAAGCTTTAAACACGCCAACACACGTAGATATGTAATTACGTAAGTACATTATTCCCTTATTTTATTTTTTTTTGGGGGGTCCCTGGGTCATGAAATGTCGAGAATTGTAAGACCCATACCTGATTTTTTGATTGATTTTCTTTATTTCTTTCTTGCAGCATAGCTCTCTATACTCTACAGCTATGATATCGGAAAAGGTAATAAATGTACTCAATCAAACATAAATTAATATATTCTAATATAAAATATACAATATACGTGAAGACAAAATTTTTAATTAAAATTCAAAATAATACAACTTTAAAATAACAAGTAGGTTTTCATTAATTAACCACTGTGCTACTTTCAGTTTCAGTTCATGGAAATCCTCCATATGACACTTCAGGGTACTTCAAAGCTAGTGGTAGGCTCTTCAGGAGCTTGACAGCGACTATAATTTATTTATTTATTTACATTTCTGTATATGAAAGTAAATACAGCTTACCCACAATATGCCTTCTTGAATATCAAATTACTTAATTATATATTTATATAAATATTTAATATATACATATATATTTATATTTACATAAAACAAATTTACAAATAATATAAATTAAAAATAAAAAATTATTTAATTTAAAACACAATTTTACGATAATATTTAATATTATTATCGTATTAATAATACTAATTAATAATATTAATATTATTATTATTCAATAATAACACAGTAAAAAAACAAGAGCGAATTATAGCAAAATTCATGATTTTTTTTTTAAATATAAAATGGATTTATTACGTTTTTTACTTTATTCATTAATCACAGAATTTCATAACAAAAACAAAAATAAGAGTACTGCGCTATCCTTTCAAAAGGTATACACTTGATCTAGACGTAAGAATGGAAATATATAATTTAACACAATCTGAAGGAAAAAGTCCACCTATATTATTATTAATTAAGTAATAAAACAATATATGTGTTTATAAACATCTTATTTCTAAACAATTCACAAGAACCATATTGGGATTTCAGTCAATGAGCGCCCTGATAGGATGTTTCCAGCCTCCTTTCACTAATCGCGTCGTTTCGAACGATCTTGTATGTTTCCTGAAGAGGATGGTTCATGATGTGTCGGAAAGTGATTGGAATGCCACCATGAATTTCATCGTGAATTTCCTCATGCAGAAATAACCGTTGAGAGGAGGTTATTTTCTGCTGTTTGCGAATAGGGCACACCAGGCTCACTCATGGATATCTGGAAACTAAAACGGATGAACCAGTTTGTTCTCGCTGCGAGTGCCGACTGATAGTGCACTACATCCTTGTATTCTATCTGTTATGCGGTACTGCGTCGTAAGTTTAAGCTGGTGGGTAACATGCCAATTATTCTAAGGGATAATGAAATGTCTTTTTTCTATGATTTACAGTCTCTTAGGGCCGTCCGTTTATATTCAAATATTTAAATTACTGTAGTGTGTTTCAGCTATTCATGCCAATTGCCGTACAGCAATTGGAAATTTTATTATTTTAATTTACAAATGAAATGTGATATAAGTATGTTTAATACAACAAATATATCGTATTCGGGCGATGATAACACGGAAGCGTTTTTCACCCAGAAAAAAACAACAGGAAACATCGCTCTTAATTAAACATCGGGAAGATTGGGTGGGCAAGACACATGAAATCGTTAAAATTTAAATATTTAAAGAAACTATTTTAAATCTTTCTTTTTATTATCAGAAATTTGTTCATCATAGAACGGACTCCAAACTTCACCGGGATAATCAACCATACTTCAAGTTTTATACTAAAGTATAAAACCAGTGAAAAAAAAAAAATCGTAATACGACAGTTAAGACCCACTGATTTTTAAGTAGTAATGACGATTGTAGTAATGTGTTCTTTCAATCTCAAATCGATTTCAAATATAACACCCAAACATTTTATATTATCGATAAATTTAACTGTGTAAGTTATATAGGTATAAGTTGCTCTAAATAATTCAATGCTTCATAGATATATCACTAGGTAGCAATAAAAAATAAAAAAAACCAGTCAAAATTAAACCCTTGGGGTACACCTGATTTACTAATAAATTTCTTATACGCTCTATTTCTGAAAGGACCGTAAAATTCATATCCTTGACGATAAAGTATTAAAATACAAGAATCTTTCAAACAACTACAGTTATAAAATATGATTAACACTACACTAGGGTCAACAACTTCCACAAAACCCGATGTTGCTAATAATAAGTACTATGTGATAATTAGTGCGATGTAGAATAATTAGTGCGATATACTTGTAATAAAACGTACATCTATGTAAACTGTCTAGATTTGCAGATAACCTAGCGTTTCTCGTCAATAACATCGCAGAATCTAGAATCCAAGTAACTTCATTGGAAGAACTAGCAGGAAAAATAGGTCTAAAATAGACTTATCATATGAAAAGACTAGAATAATGATCATGGATTCCCTGGTATTGAAGCACGTAATCATGCTAGTTGAACGGTTTAAATGTTTAGGAAAAAATATCACACATGACCTCAAAGAAAAAATAAACTGGAAAGAAAGATCGCAAAAGCTCAATTATGCAGAAAAAACCACCAAAAGACATTACTGTAATCAGACCTATAATATCATATGGGAGCGAAACACTCTTCAAACAAAAATCCAACATTTCCTACTCAGCATAGATGGAAAGAATAGAAAGAATAATGTCTAAGTAACAGACAACTTACTGATGCGGGAGAGAGGAGACTCATACCAAACCAAGAGGTACATAAAGATGTAGAACAACCACTACTACTTTAGTAAGAAAAGAATCTCCTTCTTTAGATAATAAGAACAGAGCCGAACAGGCTCGTCAAGAAACAGGTCAAGAAATACTGGAAACTGTCCAAAACACCGACCTGGATAACCGAAATTAAACAAGATGTGCAAGAACTAGAAATCACAGTAGAAGATTTACGAAACAAAACTGACAATATAAAAATACTAAAAGAAGCAAACTCCAGATTTAAAATTAAAGAAAAGAAAACAACAACAAGGGTTTGTTCAGAAAAACTCAAAAAAGAAAGATCTGACAAAATGAAGTATTGGGAAGCAAACAAGAAAAAAAGTAAAATGAAAAGACGAACTAGAGTTGACTAAAGTGGTCCACTGTGACCACTACAGATCAATATCTGTAATCCTTTTAACTGGCTTTGCATTAAAACAATGTTGAATACTTCTTATTCAGCCCAAAAAAATCATTTTTCAATTATAAAGTTACTTTAACAATTTCTAAGATATCAATATGTATTTCACTCGATTTCAGCCGTCATCATTCACCAGTAGTTAGAACAGTAATTTCATGTATAGGCAGTTCTTTATTGGACGCCCACCGGGCTAGTCTAGTGGTTCACAAATCAGCTCATTTCGAAGTCGAGAGTTCTAAAGTTCAAATCCTAGTAAAGACAATTACTTTTTACGGATCTGAATACTAGATCATGGATACCGATGTTCTTTGGCGGTTGGGTTTCAATTAATCACACATCTCAGGAGTGGACCACTTGATACTATAAGAGACTACACTCATTTTTTTGTTTTTTTTTCCTCCGGGGCCGCAGTTAAGCATTACTGTACAGAGGATGAGAGATGAATGATTTGTAGCGTGTGTGAAAAATGCCATGCCTGACCGGGATTCAAACCCGGGACCTCCGGGTGAAAGGCCGAGACGCTACCACTCGCGCCACGGAGGCCGGCAAACTCATTTACATTCATATATATCATCCTCATTCATCCTCTGAAATAATACAATACGGTGGTTCCGGAGGCTAAACAGGAAAAGAAAGAAAGTGCTTTATTGGATAGAATTTTTGGAGGTGTGTTCTTGCCGGTCTCCGTGGCGTGAGTGGTAGCGTCTCGGCCCTTCACCTGGAGGTCCTGGGTTCGAATACCAGTCAAGCATGGCATTTTTCACACACGCTACTAAACATTCATTTCATCCTCTGCGGAATGAATTGCTTGACTGCGGACCCGGAGGTGAACAAACCAAAAAGGTGTGTTCTTTCCGTTCCTTACAGGAGAAGCAACGTAAAATAATATTGAAAAACTAATGACGTAGTATTTGTTTAACTCTTCCTTCATTAGCCTCAATGAATTGTTCCAAACAGTGTTGACAAAATTACTAAGTCTCTTACTGAGCCATGCGTAATAAAATATTCGACAGTTAAATAAAGTAACGCCACTGCTGTTGTTCTGAGTGTTTCTGGATTGCTACGTCAACAAGAATTGTGTTTTAATAGTATTATGTATACTCTAATTAACCGCCAGAGTTAGAAAATGAGCCTTTTTTCATCTGTCTAGCGAAAGTCTAGGTATTTAGATGCGAAATGGGTAAGACAAATGGGACATTACGTTTAGTTAACAATAAGACCTTCTGTTATTTAAACAGAAAACTGTAGTATCAATTTTTTTTACGACTTATGTTGAATTCAATTAACAGAATTACTGATTAGTAATTTGTACTTCGATATAGTAATCTAAGTTCTGGATTATATGAAATTAAAAAGGAATATCGAAATATTCCAATATTTAGTCGGTAAATCCGCGTAATAACTATTACAACAATGGAGATATTTTTAATTAAAAATCGCACGAAACTTTTCTGAAAAATCAAAAAAAGCCTTTATATCTTTTAGGACTCTTTTATAAAAAAATAAAGTAGAATAAAAATAGGATTAAAATGAAAAATGTTTCGACAAAATTTTGAAGGGATCATTTTATTCGGAAATATTCATCTCTAAAGAAATCTATGAAGTCTGAAACGGAAAATAACCAAAAATTTAGAACCGTAAAATAATTATCATTAATGTTCAAAAAATTACGAAATTACTCCAGCAAATTAAAATAAGTTACAAATTTTATTAAATAATCTATAAAACTACAAAAAAAATTAAGTTTGGAATAAAGAAAAGTAGCTTACGAATACACTAAACTTTCTTTCATGACTTTTAAAAGGGTTGAAATAAATAAACTAAAATTGTATCAACGTTTAAAATTTTCCAGAACTTAAAGCAATTCGCGGATGTAGCAAGCAGAATATAGAAGTAGAAGTTGCACTTTCTTGTTTCATGCTGAAAGATAAAATAAAAATAAGAGAAATTAAATTTCTTTTTAAGTACTTGGAAGTGATATAAAGCCTGCTACATATTAACACAGTACTACCTACACAAAAGGAAAGTTCAGATCTTATTTTAAGTAGGCAGTTTTTTACCGCTGAAAAATCAATGCCATCCATAAAATACACGCTCGCGCGCGCGCGAACTCACACTCTCACTCTCTCACTCTTTCTCTCTATTTTTTTCCCCCCAAACTCCACAATATAAAACCTACAAACATATTTTCTTGTAGGACGTAACATTGTTTGATAGAATTCCTTCTAAAAAAGAAAAAAACTATTTGCCTGTGAAGAAATCTAAATACGAGTAAATGAATTCGTATACAAAAAATACGATTAAATATAATTTTTTGAATAAAAATAAACTGCACAAATAATTTATTCCACATAATAAAACCATCTAGAGTAAAGTTATTTAAGTTCAACAGTATTAGGTGAAAAAATAATTCACTGAAGTAACGAAGTTATTATATTTGTCATTTTGGAAATATTTACAATGGAGCTTACATAAAAATAGTATTTGGATGGCGAATATATATATATATATATATATATATATCCTAAACTCACGTTTAGGATTAACAATTTTGTCATACTCATCAATATTTTAGAAAGAAAAATAAGTGATGTTAAACTGATACATAATTTTTAGATTTTTGCCGGGAATTGAACCTAAGTCCTTTAGATTTGGAAGCCGAGAACTTACTACTACTACTCCACCTAAATGGCGGAAAAGAATCTCTACATGCCCTGATTAATTGAATAGTTAAATTTCATAGCCTAGAAATAGATTAGCAGTATAAATAATAGAATATTTTTTACTAACATAATATTACTTTAGGCAAAATGAATTTCGAATCAAAATAAATCACTGTCCCTAAAATTTGTTAACAATGAAACAATTTTTATACTAAATTGTGGAAATAAAATTACAAAAAACCATGACACATGTAACTTTCGTTTTTTTTAAGCTCAATGACGTTAAAAATTAAGCTATTATTTTAGAAAAGGTTTTTTTATTTAACGAAATGTGCGAGCATCGACCGCTATGATCAATTAACCCGAATGGAAATTTGTAGCGTATGAAAAATGCCATTCCTGACCGGGATTCGAGCCCAGGGCCTTCAGGTTAAAGGCGGAGACGCTACCACTTGCGCCACGGAGGCCGGCTAGAAAAATATCTGAAAGTATGGAAAAATAAGCACCTAAATAATTATTATGGCAAATTATAAAACAATGCACCCTTACTTCTCTGTCACTAATTTTGCATCGCTTGGTGTTTATGGCGGTGTAGAATGATCAATAAGTTTATTGAACACAGACTAGTTAGTAACTAGTCTGTGTTCTAGTTAAGAAAAGGTTATAAAAATTTGTTATTATTTATTTACTTTCTTAATTTAACAGATATTTTAACGAAAAAATAATATAAATATTGGAAAAGTGTTTAGTAAAAATTGCGGTCTAGCAAGAACGAAATTGACCTAATACGTGCATAACACATTACGATAAAAAAATTCCTAGAAGGAAAAGGACGCATTAGTTGAGTGTTCATATGTTATGTCACTCAATCTGGAGTACGGATCCAATCAAAATTGCTGTTAGCTAGGCAGATAGTAGTCGCCGACCTCCCACTACCACACCGGCGTAACACGGCTTTTCATAGGTAACAGCGGTTGACATGCTACTACCTACATGTTGACATACTACGGTTGACATACTACATATATGTTGCGGTTGACATACTACATGCTACATGTTCGTATTAAATACGAACTGCTATTTTTCGTATTAAATACACCCAAACCAATTTAAATTTCGTTCTTGTCGTAATGAAAAATTTAAGTTAAATTTTAAGGTTTAACTAATAAATAAATGAAAATAGGAGGAGAAAAGATTATGGAGGTAGAAGAATTTTGTTATTTGGGAAGTAAAATTACTAAAGATGGACGAAGCAGGAGCGATATAAAATGCCGAATAGCACAAGCTAAACGAGCCTTCAGTAAGAATATAATTTGTTTACATCAAAAATTAATTTAAATCTCAGGAAAAGATTTTTGAAAGTGTATGTTTGGAGTGCCGCTTTATATGGAAGTGAAACTTGGACAATCGGAGTATCTGGGAAGAAAAGATTAGAAGCTTTTGAAATGTGGTGCTATAGGAGAATGTTAAAAATCAGATGGGTGGATAAAGTGACAAATGAAGAGGTATTGCGGCAAATAGATGAAGAAAGAAGCATTTGGAAAAATATAGTTAAAAGAAGAGACAGACTTATAGGCCACATACTAAGGCATCCTGGAATAGTCGCTTTAATATTGGAAGGACAGGTAGAAGGGAAAAATTGTGTAGGCAGGCCACGTTTGGAGTATGTAAAACAAATTGTTGGGGATGTAGGATGTAGAGGGTATACTGAAATGAAACGACTAGCACTAGATAGGGAATCTTGGAGAGCTGCATCAAACCAGTCAAATGACTGAAGACAAAAAAAAAATAAATAAATAAATAAAAAATGAAAAAGATTTGTTGGTGAAGAAGCTGACCTTTTCGTTTCTATTTCCTCTTTAGCCTCCGGTAATTATCGTTCAGATAATACTTCAGAGGATGAATGAGGGTGATATGTACGAGTGTAAATGCAGTGTAGTCTTGTACCGTTTCAGTTTGACCATTCCTGAGATGTGTGGTTAATTGAAACCCAACCACTAAAGAACATCGGTATCTACGATCTAATATTCAAATCCGTGTAAAAATAAGTGACTTTACTGTGACTTTACTAAGACTTTAACTCTGGAACTCTCGACTTCCAAATCAGCTGACTTGGGAAGACGCGTTCACCACTAGACCAACTCGGTGAGTAAAGAAGCTAACCTGGAAGTAGACAAAGTCCAGTTATCTAATTGCAAGGTTAGTATTGTTCACGAACTTTAAAAAGAAAATTCACAATTTAAATTAAAAAAAAAACAGATTATTAAATCGAAAACATCTGGTGAAATAAACGAAACGAACTCAAACTATACGACATGAAATATTACAATGAGGATAGATATTGCGGCCTATTAATTTTTCTTTTTGTATGTATTAATAAACGAAGGTTTCGTGAACTCTAAAGAACATTTAAATCTTATTTACTTCAGTCTACAAAAAAGGATTAACTAATAATTTTTTTATAAAAGAAATGAATAGAAACATCATAAATAAGCGACATGATTTACTTCTCATTTTGTAAACGTCAAGCTTAATAAATGAAAAATTAAATGTATTCAGTTAAATCAGAAATATCTGTACTTTTCATTTTCAGTCTTCATAATTATCATTCTATTATGAAATTTTAAATAGGAAAAATATTTAAATATAAAATTTAATTATGTAACTCTTTTTATATAAAAGTTTTACGAATTTAATTCATTTAAAATTATATAAATATAGCGCATAACATATAGATAGTATTACAATTTATAAAGTTAATAAGGCTGGAAACGTAAACAAAGAGATTAAAATAAATTTTAAATAAAGTTACGTCATTAAAATTTACCTCAAAACAAACTCCCGACCGAGATGTTACAATGAAATTAATGATCACTACTGTTTTCATTCTCAACTGATAGAAATATAAAAGTATCATAATTTCAAGAATTATTCCATTTTCGTGGTCATACAATATATAAAACATTAAACAACGCTGTCTTTAATTATGATTTCATTTGTGGCTTAAAAATTGAAAAAAAAAAAATTTACTTCTTCCAATAGTTCATTAGTATAAACAGTACGTTTGTTGGTGGATTAGCAGTTAGCATTAACACTGATAAGCGGTGTGAAAGCCGTTCAATGAATTTGGGACATTCGGGTACCAATTTTATAATCTGAAGAAAATTACTTACCTCATATGGTGGACTAATATGCGGCATATTTTCTCCAAATTCGGTCAACAAATATTTGTTGATAATGTGTACATTAATTATTTGTACATTAAGTGTATGCATACATCTATATGTTGAAGTGTAGAAATCTATCTACACTTCAAGAGATATCTATATTTAGTTGAATATCAACTGCAAAATGTTACAATATTTTAATAGTAACAAACGTGGGACAAAAACGGAGTCATTTCACGGTAAAGATGGGAACAAACACAAATATTCATTTGAAATGGTTGCAGGAAAATCACCGTTTTAAACAGCCGTACTCTGACAACTATGAAATCGTCTCGAGATAACTTTTATACCACTGTAGTCTCTATATCAGTTCCGGCTAATAATCCTGTTCAGCCTCCGGGAATTACTGTTCAGGTATTATTTCAGAGGATGAATGAGGATGATATGTATGAGTGTAAATAAAGTCTAGTCTTGTACCGTTTCAGTTCGACGATTCCTGAGATGTGTGGTTAATTGAAACCCAACCACCAAAGAACACCGGTATCCACGATCTAGTATTCAAATCCGTATAAAAGTAAAACTGCCTTTACTAGGACTTGAACGCTGGAACTCTTGACTTCCAAATCAGCTGATTTGGGAAGACGCGTTCACCACTAGACGAAACCAATGAGTTTAATATTCCTGTTCCAAAAAAAAAAACTGGAAGTTACGACTGAAACGGTACGGTAAAACTATTTTGGGACAATGTCAATTTAATAGTGTTACGATCCTACATCTTCACTTCAGGATCACTTTAAGGACACCTTCATTTTTTTGACTATATATCCGTAGAAAAAGCAAAGCTTTAAAGTATTTGAAAAATTATTATGAAAGAAATTGGAGAAAATTAAACGGATAGAAAAATTTTAAATAAAGAAGTAATGAAGAAAATGAAGCCTAATTGGAACAACTCTGATCGGGAAACCTAACTGAGTGGGAGACATCATTAAAAAACGGTTAAAAAAATTACTACAATGTAATCATCTCTTTTATCGCATCTATATTAATGCAGAAGATGCGAAAAAGAGAAGCCGATAAAAGGAACTGTCAGGGCGATAAAAAGTTCAACATCGAATAGAGGAGAATGGGACGGGCTTCAGAACACGGAAGCATATGATTTTAATAATGCTATTTAAAGAAGTGTTAAGCTAAGCAAAGAGAGTGTAAATAAAAGAAACATTAGTATGCAAGCAGTAAAACTATGAATGAAATTGTATTAGTCATAAAGTACTGAAAAAACGAGGAAACGCAACTACAAAGACGAAACGCCAAGTATTTTATTAAAATTAATACTGTTATAATGCGCTTATTTACTATACTATTTTACTATAACAACGTCAAAAATGCAAAATTTATTTTTTATATTAAATAATCAGTTGCAAGAAAGTTGGTAATGAATGACCATGCGTGATAAAGTGAATAGTCTGTTAAGAAGCTGGTTTACTAATATCTCTGAGCACTATTGCACGATTCTCATTTATTCTATCTCTAACAAATCGCAGGCCAGAGATACTTTTATATATTAAATTCGACAAGAGCTAAGCCTATTAAATATTTTTAAAGCAAGTTTTGTTTTAATGAAAATCTAATCTCAATTTAATTTACATATATGACAAAACAATAATTACTGCAAATGATAATGAAACGACGCAGAAAAGTATTCAATATATCTGACTATGACGCTGGAGAGATTTCCTATATTTGTACAAAATTTAAAATTTATCTCCGTCGAAATTTTTACTTATTTTAATTAAAAAAACCTTTACATTTTACTTATTTATTTTCTTCTTTGAAAAATAAATAACATTTCTTAACCAATAAAAATTCACTTATCAAAATCCCACTATTGTATTCAATCCTAATGTATTATATAAAAAAAAACTCAAATTATAATATTTTAGAATATCTGACAATTTCTGTTATAGCAGTAAAGTTAACAGTAATGTAAGGGATAGTTTCTCACTTGCAAATTAAGATAACAATATTACGAATGTCGAAACAATTTTTTTTCGATATTAGAGGTACAAAAAACAACGGTATACGGTTTTTTTCTTTTACTACATCAGATCTCTGCTAATATTTGCGTATTTCGGTAACTGGTAAAAGGATTTTAAGTCATAAGCAGTGAAGCAAAACAAAACTGAACGGAAAAAAGTAAAACTAACTTTTTAACATGAATTTAAAGAGCGAGAGAAAAATTAATATATTCTACTTGGATGAAAATAGTAGTGGAAATACATAGAGATATAAAATTTAATATCTGTTGTCGACGAATAAAAAAAAATTAATTTTATTTAGTCTATTATTATAAACAAAAATTAATTGCTGCAAAATGATAGTACCCAGAACAAAAATGTATGTCACTTTTTATTACGGGTTAGAATATAATAAAATCATTTCAGAGATTTTCTTCTGTACTTGCAGAAAGAGGGCTGTAATTTTCCAGAGCACTTAAATACTATTATCTCCAGCTGAGTAAAACCCTGTAATCGCATGTTTTTACCCTCAAACCACTCTTAGAGACGGCTAAAAAGCTACATTTCACTTTGTAAAGAAGAAATAATTTTACAATTTGACTTTAAAGTGGAATGAAGAAACAAAACATTAAGAAAATCATATTCATCAAGATTTCATAAGGAAATATTATTAAACAAATAAGCAAATATTTAATAAACAAATTTGGACGCCAACATGCATACATATATAACAAACTTTTTGATGATTTTACAACAAAAACAGTGACATTTTTTCCTTTCCTAAAAATCTAGATGGCTAAAATATATTTTCTTGGTTTTCCTGTATCAACAACTATATCTGCAAATGTAAATTTGCAAATATTATAATAATTTTATTAATAAATAGTTTACGGATTACAATTCTTTCTTTCATTTCTTGTTTAGCCTCCGGGAATTACCGTTCAGCTATTACTTCATGAATCAGGATGATATGTATGAATGTAAATGAAGTGTAATCTTATACAGTCTCACTTCGACCATTCCTGATGATGGGTTAATTGAAACCCAACCACCAAAGAACACCGGTATCCACGATCTAGTATTCAAAGTTTTAATAATAATATAATAGGAGTTGAACGCTGGAACTTTCGATTTCCAGGTGAGCTAATTTGGGAAGACGCGTTCACCACTAGACCAACCCGGTGGGTTACGGATTACAACTCTACGATAACTCAAGTCACAACAACATAAGTTAGAGATTTCGTTCAAAATTACTTAAAAAAATCACCAACTCAACTTGGTACATATCTAACATACTTTATAGTCTACATAAAATTACGAAGAAGAAACCAAAAACCCCCGAAGAACACGAAAAAATTAAACTAAGTATGAAGGAAAAATAGAAAATCCCAGAAGCTCAGAAACTGTAAACCTCCTCGATGACAGTAAAATAACCCCATCCCCCCCAAAAAAAAAAAACTGAATAAATTTTAGGATTTAGAACTACTTGATCACAAAATCTCATTGATACATAAATGTTAAAGGGACATATCTGGGTGCCTTCCCGTCCAAAATACGAAACATTCAACAAATTTATTTACTGTTTTTACAAACAGATTGCTTTATATTAAAATTGATCAAAAAAATTCACGAAAGGCTCATTTGTTTTATACAGAATAACATAAAACCTGTACAACCAGAACCTATTAAATTCTGTACATATATATATATATATAGTATACAGTATACATACATTTTATAATCAGGTGTATATAGTAAATATCACTACAATGTGAAACTTCACAGGCATGAAATATAATTTAATATTTAATTTTATTCAATACTTAATTATAAAAATAAATCATCTTCGTATTTAGGTGAACTAGGTTAATTTTTTTTAAAGTTTAAATAAAAATCTAAATTTAATTAATAGGTCTATTACATTACAAATTATTAAAAAGGAGAACAATAAAAATATTCCCAGTTCGCCTCATGAAATCAGACCCGTATCACAAAGCTTTCCTGGTTGCTACAACATTTTTATCAAGAAGAATTTAAAGAAAAATAACTTCCAAAAAAATTACGTTGTAAGCTAAGAAATTAAGATAGTTTTTCACTATGTACAAGTAAATACCATATAAATTACGGTTATCTTATTCTATATTGCGTATTATATAAAAAAGTCCAACATAATATACGTAAAAGTATAAAAACGGTAAAAATCGTGTTAATTTATTAATAAATATTGAATTTAAATTTATTAAAAATAAAGTGATTCAGGCATACACTCCATAAAAATCGTAAAGTAGTTATACTCTCTACAAATACCATGGGTAATAAGGGAAATACGGGTTAGTAAGAATATGGTTACGCATTTATAAATTTATATTCACACACACACACACACACACTCACACACACACCCACACACACAGAGAGAGAGAGAGAGAGAGAGAGAGAGAGAGAGAGAGAGAGAGAGAGAGAGAGAGAGAGAGAGAGAGAGAGAGAGAGAGAGAGAGAGAGAGAGAGATTTTTATTTCATTAAAATCTTATTTCATTAACAAAAAACTTTTTCCTGTTTAGCCTCCGGGAATTACCGTTCAGGTAGTTCTTCAGAGGATGATATGTATGAATTTAAATGAAATGTGGTCTTGTGCATTGTAATCTCAGTTCCACCATTCTTGAGATGTGTGATTAATTGAAACCCAACCACCTAAGAACACCAGTATCCACGATATAGTATTCAAATCCGTATAAAAGTAACTGCCTTTACTAAGACGTTGACGCTGGAGCTCTCCGCTTCCAAATCAACTGATTTGGGAAGACGGGTTCACCACTAGACCGACCCGGTGGGTTCATCATATCCCAACCAAAGTGAAAATCTGACATTTTATTACTTTCCACAAAAATAAAATATGAATAAACTGTATTTCATTCTTTTTTCCCCATTTTTCTGGATGTAAATATTCTACATGAAAACAGATGCAGGTAAATTAATCAATGTATATAAAAGTAAATGGATTATTTGAAAAAGGGTAAAAACATTTAGGTTTAAAAAATTAAAAAAACAATTTTTAACACCTTTATTAATTCTTCTTCCTTTCCGATAAAGTGTAGATTTAATACTAAGTTTAAGGTAAAACTATTCATTTAGTGTGTTGAATAAAAAAAAAAACAAAAAAAAAGAACTAAAATAAACATTTACTAACACTAGGTGATTTAAGAAACTTACAAACTTTGTCCTCTAAAATCGGGAGTTCTTGCTCTTAGTATTCGTGGTTATTATTGCGGTTTTCGTTAATAGTTCTGTTACTTTTTCGTTTTGTTGTTCGTTTTTATTGTTTAATGATGTTTTAGGTAGTTTTGCTGCGTTTTTTGTTGCGACACGTTTAGGTTAGGTTAAACTGAATTTTGTAGTACGTTTATTTAGCTGTACGTTTTACATTACGTTACGTGTTTTGAAGTTAATTTTCAGTTTTCGTCGTGTTATTTTATAATATTAAGTGTTTAGAAATTTACTTTTAATAGACTAGCCTACGGTAACTAGGGCTTATTTACCTAGTTACCCAGCTGTTTGATTAGTTTACTCGTTTACGTCAACGTGTGTTGAATTAATTACTGTTGATTTTCGTTTTTATTTTGGTTTATTATAATTTACTTGGAATCATGACCCACCCAGAACGGTCAGCGGGTGCGATTCGACCCGATGAGGAGGGATTTTATCCGGTACTGGGACTACGGTCCCCCAGGAGGAGAACCTCTCGCTTTCCTCCCCAACGCAAAAACAGAGGAGAAGAAAAAATTCAAGGCCGGCAGTAGGAGTTCCCTGTCCTCCTGGGAGGACGCCTCCAATCTCGAACGTTGTTTTGTCTCCAGCATGGAAGAGTAGGAAGCAGAGCCGGAGGGTGGTGCAAGTTCGGACCTTCGGAAACGGAAGAAATGTTTGGCGTTTAACTCTGGAGTTTTACTCCGGTATGTAAAAGAACTGAGCTTACTTGTCCGCCAAAACGCAACCACTAAGCTGGAAATAAAGGAGTTCTCCTGGGTAAATAAAGGAGCTTTTACGGTCTTGGGTGGAAGGAGGGTGGTACGTTTTTGTTAAGGAGGCGGATGCTCTCACAACGTAGGTTGAGTTTCTCAGGAAAATTCGTAAAATAACTGGTGAGTCGGTCAGTGTCGATGTTTTATCAGTGCGGCCGGCTTACGGGTCGACGCAAGTTGTAACATTAGTAGTACCGTCCCTTCTTGCGGACAAACTGCTGTCTGATGGGCGTGTTCGCGTTGGATGTGAGTAGCCTGCTTTAGATGCTGGAGTCCAGGCCACAGGGCGAAGTTCTGTAATGGGTTTACGTGTGGTAAGACCGGCGATATACGTAAAGATTGTAAGCAAGAGCCTCGATATACATCCTGCAAGTTGTACGGTCATGCGCCCGGAGGACGAGGATGCAAGACGGGTCTGCTTCATAGTAACGTCATGGCTTCTTTGAGAGACAGCTCCACCCGGGTGAGGTAGGAGGATTCGGTGTTCCTCCTTTAATTATCAGGTGGGGACTCCTTTGGGATACCATTGGGGGTTCCCACTAGGGGCGAGGCGTCAAGACCGGAGTCCCGGTGGCGAGTTACCTTTTGGGATTTTATCATCTGAGGCACGACATGCAAAAAGAGAGTCCCGGCTGCCTGGGCGGGGCCTTGCGTCCTTCCGAAGTAGTTTGAGGCGAAGGCACTCCCTGGGGCTGAATTTATGCTTAATTGTGTGTCCAGCTTCGGATAGGGGGAGGAACTACAAATGTATAAAAAAAAATTCTGCCCTTTGATAAACGAGACTTGAATGATCATTTTGTTCAAAAATTGGTAAAAGTAAGAACTGATTAGCTGAAATTTAGCGGCTTGTAATAAGGTTAAGACTTAAATTGGGAAATTTAACTAGTATTTTCAGTTTCCCTTGTGGATAAAAACAAATTAATAAAAATCTGATGTCAACAACACATCACTTCCTTGTACGCCAATTAAATTAATTTACACATTTTTTTAAAATGACAAGTACAAAAAATTTTATTTCATTAAAAACTTATGATATTTATTAATTTTTTTGTTATTATTGAATTATTATTAATCGTAAACATTTTTTTACTATGAGAGGTTTATAATTATTAATAAATCACTATATTTAAATTTAAAAAAAAAAAACGGTCTGATTCGAACCGATGTGCCGTCCCCTAAGATCCAAATATTTCATTATTAAAATTTTATTTAACTCTGGAACCGATGAAAATACGTACCACTTATGATATATCGTTGAAAAACTCTCAATAAGGGCTTATTACTCAATTAAGGAAAAAGCAGTTAAGAAAAACTCCAAAATCCACTTTTTTTATAAATACTTCCTTTACTTCGTACAAGGAAGTAAAAGTGACTACAATTTTTTAACAGATAAAAATAAATTCAACTTTTTTACTTCCTTGTTCGAAGTAAAGGAAGGAGTGTGATCGAGAAAGATTTCGGTTTACAGATTTCAACGGAAATATCCATTTTAACCAACCCTGAATCCATTTTGACTAGTTTCGGCGTGACGTCTATAGATACGTATATATGTATGTAACGATTAGCTGTAGGATGTTGAAATTTTGGATTTAGGACTGCTGTAACATCTACTTGTGCACCTCCACTTTTGACTCCAACCAACTGGAAAAAAAGTGTCAAAAAATCCCCCCCCCCAAAAAAAAATAGATTTTGGTTTTTTTCTTAACGGCAGTAATAAATAAGTAGTCGTTGACAGCTTTTCAACTATATATAATAAGTGGTACTTATTTCATTCGTTCCAGAACTATAGCCAAATAAAATTTTAATTATTGAAATATTTGGATCTTACAAGGGGACGGCACGTCGGTTCGAACCTGACTTTGTCTCCTTTTATTAACTTTTTTTTTTAATTTATATATATTGATTTTTTTAAATTTATATTGATTAAAATTATTATTAACCTAAGGTTGTAAATATAATTTTACAATAAAAAATAATTCAATATTACTAAAATATATATATATATATATATATCAGAAGTTATTAATGAAATAAAATTTTATGTCATTTTCATTTTTAAAAAAAACGTGTATACGTAATTTAATAGGCGTACAAGGAAGTCGTGGTGTCCATATCAGATTTTTAATAACATAACTACCTGATTCCCTAATAAATCTTTTTCACAGTTTCTCCCAAATTTTCCTGTTTTTCCAGTCTCAGTTAATTTAATTTTTAATATAATAATACAGAAACTGCTTACTTTTCCAATCTTCACGAACAGAAAAAAAGAGCATACAATCCTATTGAAACATTAAATCAACTGATTTATCCATAATTAGTTTATTAAAAACGCTGTTATTGTCAGGTGTATAATAAAGCCACTATATTCAAAATGCTTATAAATTAGTCAGTGGGTGGACGGGTGCTCGACCGATGTTCAACGGCCGCTTACTCGGTCATTTAAAATTAAAATGCCAGCCCGATAGGAGGTCGTGTCACTTTTATTGACCAATAATATTGACAATATATAATGTTTATGAATATAAAGACGTCATCAATTTTGTAAGCAGTTGTATAAAAATCTATATACTTTTCTTATTATCATTTTTTTTTTAATAATAACAAAACACCCATACAATTTATGAATCTAAAAAAAAATCGAATCACGAATGATTACTGTAATTTATTTATTATTGTACGATTTTGTCCTTAAAGTACAGAAGAGACAGACTAAATTACCAGAAAAATCGTATTATTTATCTATTGCATATCTAAAATACTTTCGTTTCAGTAAATAAATTTTTTCAATTCATTTATTATTAAAAATTAAATAAAAGTAACGGTGTAACGTATAATTTCATTAGAATATACATAATAAGGTAAATAATTTAAGAACACTAACGTAACTAACCATGTAATGCCAATTTTTTTAATAATTTCAAAAATGATATAAATTATAAGTTTTGCCATAAAAATTGTAATATCATTCATCACGAATCCGGTAAAATAAAAAAAGAAAAAAAAGTAATCATTAATAGTAGATTATGATTACTGAAAATAAATTGGTATTAGAAAACAAAAAAAAAAAATATTTATCTGTATTTGTACGTTTTGTATTTCATGGTAATATCCGTATAAATAGAAAAAAAAAATAGCCAGCTAGGAAATTTTCCATATATAAAATATAAAAATATGGTAATCTACAGTATAAAGATAAAAATGCATAGATGTATAAAGATACATAGAAAAAAATAAAATTCATAATGATATTTTGTCTAATCCCAACTGTAAGAAATGGTTCTAAACTTATCAAGTGGGTATTAAGTTGTAGTAAAAAAGCACATTTTTTATAAAAAATAATCATACAAATAGGATCATTATTTTTCAATCAGAAATACAAGGTCTAACTTTATCCTGTAGGCACCTCAGTGATCACTTCATTAGCTTTATTTAAAACTCGCTGATAGGAGTCCTTAGATAGTTCTACAGGCATACAGTGTCAGTATCTGAATGAATCCTAATGAAGAAATGAAAATCATTCGGGTTGCTAGTGCCAGCATGTTGCCACAAAAGGAACCAGGATATCAGTAAACACAACTTCCAATGCGCTAATCCAAGGCTGGACTCTTAAGAAAAAGTGAGAAAAGAGGAAGTAGATAATCAACCTACGCAGGGGATGCTTCTGATCAAGATAAAAAAAGTAAAATTATAAGTTCATTTAATATATTTGAAAAATAAGAATATATAATTTATAAGTAATTTTCAACACAGCAAAAAATTCTTTGGAGAAACAGATCGAGTGATATGAGCAGTGACAGTTCCTATTCGTTAAATCTCATTACTATAATTAGGACTAAATATAACCATCATCACCGATACACGATTATAATAGGATGATGATGCAGCACAAACGTCAACGCACTTCATCAGATTTCCTGAACCTTTAATTTTTTTCCCCTGTTTAACCTTCGGGACCACCGTTAGGTATTGCTTTAGACGATGAGATGAACGAATTGTAACGTGTGTGAAAATGCCATGCCTGACCGAGATTCGAACCCGGGAGCTCCAGATGAAAGGTCGAAAGATACTACTCGCACCACGGAGGCCGGCGTGATCGCGAAAAATTTCAGTTTTCAAATTTCAACAAAAATATCCATTTTCACCATCCCTGAGTCCGTCCATTTTGACTACTTTCGGCGTAACGAAACTATCTATCTGTACGTACGTATGTATCTCGGATATTTCAAAAACGATTAATCGTAAGGATGTTGTAATTTTGGATTTAGAATTGTTGTAACATCTAGTTGTGCACCCCCCTTTTGATTGCAATCGACTCAACCAAAAGTGTCCAAAAAAGCAACAAATCCCCAAAAAATTTGATTTTAGACTATTTCTTAAGCTGCAGTAATAAGCTCTCATTAAGTGCTTTTCAAGGATATATCAGATAAGTGGTACTTATTTTCATTGGTTCCAGAGTTATAGCCCAATAAAATGTTAATTAATGAAATATTTCGATCTTAGGAGAGGCACATCGTTCGAATCAGACTTCATCTCCCTTTTTTTAATTTAAATTTATTGATTTATTAATAACTATTAACCTTTCACTATAAAAAAAAATTACGATGAATAATAATCAATAAAATTAAAAACGATATGAGAAAATATCAGAAGTTTTCATTGAAGTAAAGTTTAATGTACTTTTCGTTTAAAAAATATGTGTTAATATAATTTAATAGGCGTGCAAGGAAGTCATGTGAGTCCACATCAGATTTTTATGGAGAGTAATTAATTTAATCACATTAATATTCGTCGTCGCAGATTAGTTGTTTAACAGCTGATTTTCGAAGTCGAAAGATGCGAGGTTCAAATCCTAGTAAACGTTAATTGCTTTTACAAGGATTTGAATAGTAAACAGTTGATACCGGTGTACTTTGGTGGTAAGGGTTCAATTAATCATACATCTCGGGTACGGTGTGCCTGAGTCTGTACAAGACTACACCTCATTTACATGTCATAAATATACTCCATCTGTTGCCCGGGGGGGGGGGATAGGTTTGTTTATTGTTTATTGTTCACTAGTTAAAAATACTGCAATGTAAATATTAGGAAGATAAAACAAAGAAAAGTAATATTAATACTTGTATTACAAAATTGTGAGAATACGGTTTAGGAGTCGATACGATATCTATGAAAATGTAAATGAACAAAATAAAAAACAAGAAAATTTACTCACTGATAAAAAACTGAGAAATTCCTTTTTTTTAATTAGCCAAACAATGTATAATTAAATATCGGAAAGACTAAGATTCCACATCCACTCTTTTGAAAAAAATAACAGCAATTTTATTTTTTATTTGTTTAAAGTATTACTAAGAATTTCTCTTTTTCCCGGTCATCTTCTTATTTTATACCTTGTTCTTGGAATCGGTTTTCTTCTAAGAGACTAAAACAATCGTAGAAAGCTTGAATGAGCCATTATAAATATTTATTGGCGATACTGCTCTTATCAAGGTTTACCCATTGTTTCCGTTTACCCTTCCTGGGAAAGATTATGGTACAGTTAGTTTCTTATCCCTGAAGTAGCACGTTTCCCCATTCCTGACATAATCTATTTGATGTACCGATCAAAATAAAATATTTATAAACTAATTTAATTGCATATACCTATAACAAAACAAATAAATAAACGTGAAAAATTTGGCAAAGCTCTTAACAGCAAATGATTTTCTAATTTTTGTTATTATTTTATTATTATCACGTCGGACTAACGAAGCCTTGATGTGGGGAAGATTAACTGTTAGAAGGATGGTGAAATCAGTTACATTTAATGGTCTTGAAACTCTATCCGACTTCGTTCTGTTATAGGATTCCAATCAAAAAGAAATACTGACCTAATGTTCAATGGATGTTACAAGCTAAACGTAAAATCATTACACGAACCAAGGGCGTACGAAGCTTATGAAAAAAAAGCTTCTTGATTTCGAATCAAGAAAGCTGCGTTAAATATATAGAGACTTTTCGGATATTATACGAATAAATCAATAAAGATCAGAAATATTTTGTACGTTTTTAAAAACAAAATGATTTGACTTAACTGAAATAAATTCTAGGGCCCAGGTGAGAATAAAACATGAGAAAAGCTAATTTAGAAGGTAATTTAAGAGACTACTAAATTAGGAAGATTAACCAGTTAATGTAATTGATGGGTATGATAATAGGTAAAGTGAATAAAAACGGGTTGAAGCTATCACTACGTTATTTTTAAGTTTTAACTATCTTTGGTGTAAATAAAAGTAAGTTGCTACTATTCCCTAAAGACAACTTCGTTTGTCCGCAAAGGTAGTTATAGCTTCACTTTTTATGTGAATAAAGTGAAGATACATTGCTTAAATGTACTTATAACTTCATTATTTCGAAGTTTGAGGTTGTGCAGACTCCACTTTGTCAATGTTCTTTGATATGATAATATTTCCGGATACTTTGGTGAAAACTGGGTTTTGTTTTTCACCCAATATTAAAAAAAAATATTTCACCCAATTTTAAAGTTTGATCTTTTGTTTTCCGTTGCTTTTTTAATCTGTTTTCCCTTTTATTTTGGTCTTCAAGTTTTTATACTAACGAAGAGTTTGATTTTTTTTTTGGTTGTTTTGATTATATCGCCACAATAAGCTCAAAGCCTGTGCGTGGGATATGGAAATGTACCGTGTGAAAAAATGCCATGCCTGATCGGGATTCGAACCCAGGACCTCCGGGTGAAAAGCCGAGACGCTACCACTCGCGCCACGGAGGCCGGGCGCAAGCGGTTTTTTCTCTAAAGTTAAAATAAAATACATCCTAAAACCTTTTTCATTTATCAAAAAATTAAGTATATAAAATAAAAAGATATTTAACCATTCGGTGTATACGCGCACGCTGATGGACGTACATTGAAAAGTATATTCAGTAACATTGCACTTACACGTTGTATGTAAGTTCAGACGCACACACCTACTTAAATGTTTTAATTATTAGTATGTTATTTATTTTTATTAAAGGAATTTTATTAAATTCCTTTAATGAGGGAAGGAAAAGGACATAAACTGAAAAGCACGAGTTTACAAAATACAAAAAATACAAAGATTGAAAATATAAGTATATAAAAACTTCGACTTTTTCTGACGCTTTTGTTCGCCTCGAATTTTTGTTCCTTCATTCCCATTTTGCTGTTCATTATATTCACCGATTTTGTCGTCATCGTCTTCTACTACCGCGTTTTTTTCAAAAACAAATCTGTCAATCAGTCGTTTTTCTACATTATACAATACAGTACAACATACAACAACTTTTGGTACTTTCTCAAAAAATTCTCGAAGGCAAATCGCTATTACTAGAAAGCGTTGCTTGACTTGCCCAAAGCATCTTTCTATGATAACTCATTCTTTGGCGTGTGGATGATTAAAATTTTGCGTTCCACGTTGCGAGAAGGTTTGAACTGTGTTATTAGTCAGGTTGAAATCTCGTACCCGGAGTCCTCTGATAAGCACGCTGAATCGTTGTACTGAATCGTTAGATAACGGATCTAACCGGGCCTCGCCGCCATATCCTGGCATCACGGACACTTCTAGGCCACACAGCGCTTACACTGGTAAATACTTCATCTGCATTACTTGTATATTATGTATACAGTTATTTTCTTTACCAAAAATCTACTCCGTAACAAAGTTAATCGTTTTAAAGACAGCAGAACTATGAACACCGAGGTCCAGTGCAATCCCACTCTGAAAATCTGGGTCGCCAAGTAATCTTAAAAAAAATTTCCATTTTTACCTGGACAATAGAGCACCTCCTTGAGATTCACACAAAAATTACTCTGCAAGAAAATCTAAATTTTCATATTCAAACCTTAATATCTCCTTACTAATTTTTACGGCTTTACTTGGGATGTAATTTTTCCTCTCACGAACTGTCATAAACATTGCCATGGCTACGATTAACTTAAAATTATTAGTCTGTTCTTCATCAGATTTAAAAAAAAGGATAGTTTAAAATAAGATGAACGTTCTAGAACAATAGAAGAATCTTCCTCTTATGAGCTAAGATTACACACTGAGCTAAAATTGACATGAAGGGAGTGGGGCAGTGCGAGGTAGGAAACAGAGGGAACTACGGGTAGTTACAACTACCCGTAGTTTTGTTTTCAGTTTTCCGGATACCACTGCTGTCAGAGTAGATATAATTAAGTAGATGTAGTGTTTGTTTAATCACTTCGATTTAACTTAAAGCTATCACTAAACCCTAGATTCTACTTTGAAGTTTCTACGTTTTGTTAACTTATGTACCATTACATAAACTAAAAAATTAGAGCGAACTTAAAAAAAAAAAATACGAAAATTTAGATTTAGTTTATCAAAACATTATTTTAGTGTAGTGGTATACTTAAGCGACTTAATCTGAAAAAAATTATACATTTATACGAAAACATTTACATAAAAATCATACTTTATATACGATTGAACTCTTTAAAACGTATCTACTTATCTCTTAAACAAGGATAGGTTATCTATTAACTGTGCTTTCGATATAGTAACTGTTTCGGCGTATAAAAGAATAATTAAAAAAAAAAATAAAATAAAAATTAATGAAAAATTCCGATGAAGAAAAAAGAGAAGACAGAGGTTGATTTTTTACCTTTGATTTTAATGTAAAGAAAATGAAGGACGAAAATAAATAAATAAAACAAGATAAAATCATAATATATGACTATACAGATAGTTAATTTGCTTATGTAATCAAATAAAGAGTTAATCAATTTTCTAATATTTGTAAAATAAATTTCTCAATTCGAAGAGGCTCATTTAATTCTATTGCATTGAAGATAATGTATGTATAGGCATTTATATTGAATTTATTGTTGATTACAAAACATAAGATGTTGTTACTCTTAAATATTATTCATATTCAACGGTTAAGAAAATAAAATTTACTACAACATGCTTGTATTTTAAGAAATAACCGCTGCTACAAAACAAATTGAAAAATAAAAATTACAAAAAAAGAAATGGAAAAAATTTATTTAAGTCCTAAACAAAGGTGATGGAAAAAGAAAACAATAAATGAGTGTTAAAACAGCTGACAGTATTCCCACCTTTGTATTTAATATTTTTTTTAATGACAGCGGCAAGGACGTTGTATATTTATTAATAAATACTATCGTTTATTGCTATCTCACTCGTGTATAACATTCTATGTATAAAAATGCAATACATTTATCAATTTCTCACGTACAACGGAATTAAACCTGACACCTTTTAAATGTATGATCAAAATAGCAGTATAGTCCAGCCAACCGCATAACCTTACTTGAATTAAATGCTAATTAAACCAATCAAACAAGATATTAATCATTAATAAATAAAATAATATCTATAAAATTATTATATAACGCTCGATTGTTTCAACTCTTAAATTTTTAATAAATAATATTACATTTTTCGACAAATTCTTTACATTCTAGCATTTACAAAATTATAGTTTTATGGAAAATAAATCAAATAAATGAAAAAATAATAATGCTGGTTTTTTAAAAATCGTCATTTAAAAAAAAATAAATGATGGTTTGTATCGTGCTACATATTTGGAAAGTAAGTTCTTTTCTATTTCGGCCGCTACTACTTGAGAGCATTAATCAATCATGTTTTATTTTAATGGTTTGATATATATAAATCATTCAATGTAGTAAAATACCGGGTGTACAAAAATACAATATTGAGTTTTAATTTGTTATAATATCTCTTGGATGAGGTGTACAGTGTTGCTTTAAGGCTATAATTAATGAGCAAAAAGGATAGTTTTAGTTGGGCGCTTGGCCGTCGATTGATTCGCCATCTTTTTGTTTGACAGCGCTACTAGCAACGGGAAGACTTTTTTGCGTTTTACAGTTTGATAATAATGAATCTATAGTTACAGTGCGATCTGCGCTCCGTAGGAAGTTTAATTGTGAACCTACAAGTGAAAATAATATTCGTCAATACCAAAATCAGTTTGAATACCAGTCAGTTGATCGGAGTCTAAAAAATCGGTTGGAAGGTCGTCCACAAACCAGCAATGCCGGTGATGAAAATGTGAAATTTAAAAAAAAAACGTGCTCATATGCGTCCATACTGTTTAATGAATTGTAACTGTTTTTTTTCTTTTAACTGTTTAAAAAGAAGTCATTAAAAAGTTAGAAGCTAGGAAGGATGGCTTGCAAATTGTGAGCATAAAGGACAATCCCAACGGTGTTAAAATTATTGCTAATGACAGTTATATCGAAACCAACCGGGTTTGTCTAGTCGTGAACGCGTCTTCCCAAATCAGCTGATTTGGAGTCGAAAGTTCCAGCGTTCAAGTCTTAGTAAAGTCAGTTATTTTTACACGGATTTGAAAACTACATCGTGGATACCGGTGTTCTTTGGTGGTTGGTTTCAATTAACCACACATCTCAGGAATGGTCGAACTGAGACTGTACAAGACTACACTTCATTTAGACTCATACATCTTCAAGTATTAACTGAAATGTAATTACCGGAGGCTAAACAGGAAAACGAAAGTTATAACAAACACGAAATCAAGGAGGATAGGATCAAACAGTATCCGATAGACCGTGAATACAAAACTTCTAGGCCACGTATGATCATATACGATGACCCTCGAAATATAGAGGAAAAAGATTTTTGGAAGCGGTACGGTTACAAAACATTATTTGTGACATCTCTGAAAAGTTTTCTGGCGCGTTCAAGATTATATTTCGGGCAGGCAACAGGGGTAGTAGTACTGTGCATTATGTTGTAGAAGTAGAAGGGTTTTCATCAAGCTTTCCTTGATCAGGGTGGTCGGTTGTTTGTAGATTTTCATTCTTTTGAGGTTAAAATTATTTGAAACAGGGTAGGTGCTTCCGGTGTAATGGTTTAGAGCATGTAGAAGAAAGGAACTTTTATTCTTATTGTGGTGGTGAGGGTCATCAAGTGAGGAATTGCCCGACCGAGTAGAAAGGGGGATCTCCAGTCTGTATTAACTGTTCTCGAGTTGGGAAGTCGGCGTTACACGATTATAGATCGGATATGTTGCGTAGCAAAATTATTTTTAGATTTACAACTACGTGGGACACATGCTGGGAGTCTCTGGAGTTGTTTTCTTGTTAGTATTGATTAGTTGTTTTATGATTGTTTAGTTTTTAATGGGTTTCTGTTCTGATTTGTTTTTGTTGTGGGTTATAGAATAAGTTTTTGGTTTATCAGTGTTTTAGTTGTTCTAATTGTTATTTTGTTTGGGTTTGTTAATGTGTGGAGTTTTTGTAATTTGTTGTTTTTAGGTTTTTGTTTTATTAGTGTAATCGGTGTTTGCGTTGTTCAGTTGTTGCATGGTCGTTGGTATTACGTGTTGGACTCGCTCTACCGTAGGGTGAGTTTCGTGAATCAGTTCAATCGGTAAGATCTTGTTTAAGACTTGTGTTTAGTTGGATCTGTACAGGCGTTTTACACCGATGGAAACGTCGCATGCGGCATTCGCATCGGTGGCATCCTGACCGAGGAAAGATGAAATATGTCTTGAGGCCTTTCAAGATGACATCCGATAAAGCCCCTCAGGTTCGGAGGGGGTGGTGTGGCGTTTAGACCCGTCACATGGTGGATATCTTTCCCTTCGGGGTCAGGACGCACAATACGTGCCGACTTAGCGATTGAAATGATGTAGAATGAAGATGACGACTTTCTTAATTGTATTGTGTTTATTCATGAGTCAACATACCATCTTAGTGGAATTAACATACATTATGTCCGTATCTGGAGGTTAGAAAATCCCACGAAGTCTTAAAATGCGTAAAGGACTCCCCAGAATTAAATGTTTCTGAGCAATATATCAACAACAAGTTTACGGGCCGTTTTTTCCGCTAAAGCAAGCATAACAGGAGTTGCTTATTTAGATGTGCTGTATCCACGACTCTTTCCTTTACCACAAGATGGACCAGAGAAATTTAGATGGTACACGACCCCATTGGCATAAATCTGTACAGGATCGGTTGAATGACGTTTTATCAAACCGCTGAATCGATCGGCATGGAGCCGATGAAAGAACTTTTATGCCAAGATCACCCGATGTAACCCCCATATGATTTTTCCTTTGGGCTTTTATAAAGAATCTTGTATATGATTCCGCTACCTTCAGATCTACACGATTTAAGACAGCAAAGGATTGAAGCAGTTGTTGCTTCTATTATTCCAGATATGCTAGTTAAAGTATGGGACAAACTCTCCTATTGATTTGATCAGTGGCAAACTGATTAAATTAAGAGATATTAAGTAGCTTTAAGAAGCCAATAAACTGATACATAGTGATGAAAGAGAAACCATTCTTCAGGTAGTACAGCTTATTCCTACAACGAGCACGCGAAGAATTTGAAGTTGACTCAACATTCCACAAAGTACAGTATGCCTCGTTATCATGTTCAGAAAGTTCAACACCTCCAGACGACTGCTGTTGTGTTAATGGGTTAACAACAATTACCACTTAATCCCGTTAATACTATTATCGGACGAAGCTATTTTTACCTGTAAAGGCATAAACAACAAACGGAAATCATATCGTTGGTCTAAAATAAACCAACAAACTGTAGTTGAATCATATTTCCAGCAATAATTTTCGGTGAAAGTTTGGTGTGGCATGATCGACAACTAATTAATAAGCACTTTCATACTAGAACAACGTGTCACGGGTAGAAAATATCTGAAATTTTTAAACAATGAATTTTTTACAGTGCTTAAAAATTCCTTACTTGCAAAACTAACTGAAATGTACTATCAACTTGATGGAGCACCAACAGACTGCACGATTAAAGACAATTCTTAGATGAAAAATTTACTGGTAAAGGAATGGACTTTGAGGACCAGTAAATTAGCCACCTAGAGAACCGAATTAAATGCAAGGTATACTAGTAAAATATAAATAAACGTAGTGAACTGACCGCTCGCATTCTCGATGTTGCTGCCCTCATCCAGGAACGCGAAGATATTATTAGCTTGGCGGCAGGAAGTCGCTCACTCATTGGAAACTAGTTGAAAAGAGCGTCTACGTCAATGATGAAATTTTCGAAGATTTATTGTAAATTAATTCAGTATAAAAACACAGTGGGTATTCCTCCTTTTAAAGTAAATTAAAAATAAATACTAATTTTTCAAACATCTGAATTAATTGAACTAAAAACAGCTGATTTAATTTTTCAAAATTTTTCTGTTAAATTTAGTTCTGTATTGCTTATAATAATACAAGTTGACTTTTTTGTTTTCCATAGACTTTATTATATCAATTTTCTCAGAATTAAATTGTCTACAAATTTTAATATAACATTTACGGCTTTATTAATCATTTTAACAAAATTACTGTGCTTCAAAACTAAAAAAGTGTTTATCGTCACCGAATTTTTCTTTTGATTTTTTTTAAGGTTCTTTTTGACCACCGTTAGGTATTACTTCAAAGACAAGTTGAAATGACAATTTTGTAGCGTTAGAAAATGCCGTGCCTGAGACCGGGATTCGAACCCGGGATCTCCGGATGGAAGGCCGTAACAATTCTGGGACCTGTTTTATTCGATTTATCAGGTCAAAAAACATAAGAAATCATCAAGTTTACCCAATATATAACGCCTTAAAAATTTCAAAATTACCTCATTTCACAGAGGAAAACTAAAGTGCGGGCGAAAGTTTTCGCTAGCTGTAACTCTATAACAAAGCGTTTTCGTAAATATGTTTCTATGGACCTTTTTTTGTTTATTTCAAGCTTTGAATCAATTTCCAAATTATTTCCATTTCCTCCTGAATAACTAAAAAATTAATAATGAAACAATACGGGAAATATTAATATCAGCATAAAGAAACTTCTATTCGGTTATCATCCTCTCTAATCTTTGTATTTTTATGTTGGGATTTTAAAACCGCTACGTCACATAAATGACAAGTTAGAAAGACTATTATGCTTTATCAATGTTCTACTTTACTAAGTAATACACTGTAAATATATATTCAAATAATTTCTTGGTCTGATCGTCCAAATTACAAATTTAATTAAAAAAATACACATATAATAAAATTCATTTACACACAATCCATTAATCTTCTTCACGTCCTTTTATTTTTAAGTTATTTTTGAATTAAAAAGAAAGGACATAAAAGTAATAAAATTCAAATTTTGTAAATGATGTCATGTAGCTTACAAAAATAATTTAAAATTCAATTTTAAAAGTATGTAGTAAGAATAAAAATTAAGTACAACTCAACTGTGCGAACATAAAAATTTCTATTACGGACAGAAAAGGATATTATAGTTGGATATAAAAATATTATGGCAACAGGCCATGAGTTGAGGGTACAAATCGATGATTATGGCAATATGGCGATGGGTTTGATCAGTCACGAAGGCCGACTTGGTACAAGGGGATAGTTCGCGTGCCAAACCAAATTAAAGTGTCAGCCGGTCTTGCCCTCTCGCCTCCGGTCTGGTGTTCAAAGATTTTTTTTATTATTATTAATTTTCTGAATTACTTTTTTCTCTACTTCAGATTGTTGTAACGCCTGAAGTAATTTTATGTGAGCCAGTTTTTGATAGCAGATCTCATACGTGGTTTTTTGTTTTATTTTTTAAATGTTCTTCAAATATTTTTATGAGATACAATTTTTAGATAAAATTTATATACACTTTTGTAATAAAGAAACACTGAATTAATTCTAGGTTTTGTAATTTAAACAAACATAAAAAAAAACATTTTTTTATGCACGCATAGGAATGTACATAGACGTAATGAATGGGACTAGGAAGATAATAGATAAAGTGTTTATCCAACTAATTTTATCTATATCTCCTATCACATGACAAATTATAAATTCATATTTCTAAAATATACCAAAATGCATACTAAACTTTACGTGATAAGAATGCATTGTTAACACTGTTAATAATTTTAGAATAGTTATCATTATTACTAATAGTAAAACATTTAACCTTGAAAAAAGTTAATGTAATACTATTCTTATCGACTAACGTAAAATAAACCTTATCTAAAATAAAACAAACTAAAAACTCGAAAAAAAATTGTACTACTTTTAAATGTTTTTTAAATTTGTCATTTTAAAAATTAAATCAAATTTAACATAAACAACTTCAAACATCTTACTAACTTTTAAATTCGGACTACCTAAAAATAAAAATAAAAATTGAAATTTATTAATTCATCACGAGGTCACGGGTTCAAATTCTGGTCCGGCATGAAATTTTTCATACGCATAAAATTTGAATATCATATTCCCGTACACAAGGGTTGAGCTTATATGGTAATTATATTGAGCATTAAAAAAAAATTAAACATCATTATCTTCAGTTCTCTTTAATCCAAGTTTCCTCGGGTCGGGCCTTCTACAAAATTTCTCCACCTGCCTCCAATCCATGAATCATCTCTCTTCCACTACTCTCATCACATCCTCTTTCTTGCGCACTTCCTCCATCATCGTATTCATCCATTTAATTCTTGGTTTACCCTTTGGTCTTTTACCTGTTTCCTCTGCATCCAGTATTTCTTTTCGGTAATAATTAATAAATCATATTTATAATTATTATTAATAATTATTTCTAAAATCGTTCTTATTTTGTTTCTTTCAGTAGATGATTCAATGCTTCTCGAATGAAAAATTCCAGTCAAAAGAAACAAACGTGAATTTTGCTAACAAGAAAAGGAATGGAGGGAAACATTATAAAGACGTAATGCGTGTGAAAACACATGTATTACGTCACTCAAAGAGACGTAATATATAATAAAATGTAATATATATACCTTTCTTATACCTGTTTAGCCTCCGGTAATTACCGGAAGCTAAACATTATCGAAGAGCTTTATACCTAAATAATTTTGATAAAATTTATATTGGTTTGCATTAATGGAAAACTTCGTCTTTGAATGAAGCGTTAATTTTAATTTCATTATGTACCAAGGTGCTGTATTTCGAAAGTATTCGAAACACCTTGTTTCTACAAGATTTACTTCAAACAGTAACACTAAGTAATTTCGATTTTCGTGTTTTGCTTGGTGAACCCCAAAACTGATGCTGTTTTTCCAAATTCGTTACACAACTGAATATTATAGACATAGAGATTTATTATCGAATATAATTTATTTATCTTTTAAATCTAATTCGATTTCATTACCCAAAAAACTAATATAATTGTTTTAATTTTCAATTTATCTGTCTTACGCTTATTTATATATTTTATATATATATATATACATATTAAATCCACCGGGTTGATCTAGTGGTGAACGCGTCTTCCCAAATCAGCTGATTTGGAAGTCGAGAGTTCCAACGTTCAAATCCTCGTAAAGTCAGTTATTTTTATACGGATTTGAATACTAGATCGTGGACACCGGTGTTCTTTGGTGGTTGGGTTTCAATTTCAATTAACCACACATCTCAGGAATGGTCGAACTGAGACTGTACAAGAATACACTTCATTTACTACACTCATACATATAATCCTCTGAAGTAATAATACCTGAACGGTGATTCCTGGAGGTTAAACAGGAAAAGGAAAGGATAGAATTGATATCAACAAACGAGTTTTAATCTTTAATTAAAATTCGTTGGAAGAACTTTTTTTGACGAGCATATTAAAAATATAAATTGTGTTGTAAAGTACACAGCTAACCAAATTTTATATATATATATATATATATAT
This sequence comes from Lycorma delicatula, assembly GCF_047948215.1. Lineage (NCBI taxonomy): Eukaryota > Metazoa > Arthropoda > Insecta > Hemiptera > Fulgoridae > Lycorma > Lycorma delicatula. Next base: position 75,291,063 of record NC_134456.1, read on the forward strand.
ATAAATTAAGATATAACCAGTCGGCGAAAATCAAAACTATTCGCCTAAATAGAATGTAATTTATTATATGTATAACGTATATCAGATGTATAAATGGATCAGTAATTTGTTATTAATGTACTCTTTTCGGATAAAAGGAATTGATAATTAATACTTAGCCGAGAACACTTTTTAACTAATAATTCCTCAAGCTGATATTAATTGGTATCAAGATATCCCAGGCTTACGAGAAAAAAAATCATTCAACTCACGAGCAGGCAGTTAAGATATAGAAGCTAGACAGATGTATTAGTTGACTGGACGTAGATTCCTTTTAGTCTACTACTTCGAAGACGACTATAATTATATGTCCCTATTAAAGCCGTTTTGGAGTTAATGAAAATTCTTGAACGCTCCAATCCAAGATCATTAGTGATAATTAAAAAGTGTTGTGGTTCATAAGCAACAAATATCGTTTTGCAAATCTCAATATTCCGAGAATATAAAAAGAAAAATCGTTAGTATAAGAGATAACCGAGGGAGAGTCTATAATCATTCAATTTTTTTTCCCAATTAATTTGTTAGATATATACAGACACTAGTTTTAAAATACTAAATCGTGACCATGTTCTTGATTTAATGTAATTTTTATTGTTACCGACTCGTATTTGAGTATGAATATGTAGGAGCGCTTTACATCTAATAAAAAAACATCAAACTTATGTTGTAATGTTATAAAAAGAAAATTAATGCAAAATAAAAAAGTGAACTGCATCAAGATTAGCCAAGGCACTGATGTAAAATAAAAACAAGTGTGAAAAGTATTGGGAGTGTTGTGTTAACAATTAACTTGTTACACCTTAACCTGCTCAACATAATATATATTTATTTATTTATTTCCTAAAATAGCACTTTATAAAAGTTTTAAATATACACATATTTGATATATGTATGACATGTTTGATATATATACTCGGTAAACATATCGATTTACAGTCTTTCCTGTAGGCAAAAACTCCATATGGACAATGCCATTACTATCGAAGAAACAAATTAGCATGGTTTTCATTTCTGCTTTTTTGGGACCTGGTGAATTTGAAATGTACCACTTCTTTGCTCTGGCGTTTTGTTTCTGGGTCGTAGTCAAATATCCAAGATTCATTACCAGCAATAACATATTTTAGAAAATCAGGTTCAGTTTCAATTCGCCCTGGAAAATTGCGGCACACTTTCACCCTGTTGTTTTTCTGTTCAACAGTGAGGTTTTTTTGGAACCGATTTTGCAAAAATTATTTCATGTCCAATTCGTTTCTCAAAATTTTATGGACTGTAGTATGGTTCAAATTCAATTGTTCTGCAATCATTCTGACAGTTAATCGCCGGTCGTACCGTATAAAGTCTCTGATTCGCTCAACATTGTCGTCACTTTTTAACGTTAACGGTCATCCAGAGCGTGGATCGTCCGCAACTAATTCCAGGCTATTTAAAAATGCTTTAAACCACCTAAAAACTTGGGCTCGTGACAGAGCGTCATCTACATACGCCCTTTACAATTTTGAAAATGTTTCAGTAGCGTTCTCACCGAGTTTAGGACAAAATTTGATTGCACAACGTGATAATCAGTATCACCGATTTTTATAACGCACAACAAAAACTCGTTTCACGATAAGTTTGTTTACGTATCACGTAAACAAACTTATTATACCCATACCAATTATACCCATGCACAAAATAATCGATTAAAGAGAAATACATGCAGCTTACCAAAATTAATGAAATATTAAATATATTTTAACGTCATCAGTTACAGCCAGTTCAAATCAATACCTGAAACAGAGTTTCAATATTTTTTATCAAAATATTATTTTAAAAAATATATAAATTATAATATAACAAAAAAGATCAACATCATTGGGTGTACAGTTTTAAAATATAAAAATTACATTTAATTATTAAAATTATTAAAAATTAAATTCAAATATAAAAAAGTGGATATAAAATATTTCATACCGAAGAATACATTGACATTCACATATGCAAATTATCGATTTTACAATACATATTATGCTAGTATAATAAAAGAAGACAAACGTTTATTAACATCGCTATTAAACACACCTGTAACGTACTGTACATTATTAATATTACAAACGCGTGTCAAGGTTGCTTCAATAACAAAACTATGAGCTGTATAAAGCAAACTTTATTGAAATTCGTAACATTATTTATATACATTCGAGTCGATTATTAAAAGACAGTAAAGTTAAAATTTAAAAAAACTGAAGTTAAAACCAGACAAGAAATATTCCAATGAAGCTAATTAATGTGTTTATTTATGTAAATAGGGATTATCAAAATTCTGAAATATTTGAATGAAACTATGCAATTAAAAATGACAAAAATGTAATAACATACAAAAGCTTTACAATAATTTAAAATCTAATTTTAATTCTACGATAATTAATTAAAAAAATTATGAACAAAGTACAGAATAATTAAAAATGTTAGACTCAATTTCGTAACTGTATTCCAAATTAAGAACTAATGACAAATATGAAGTAACTTACATCTGAAAATACTAACAATAAAGTTTACAGATACAATTCATAAATGTTCAATGTGGCCCCTCCGGCTGCACGACACACATCTAAGCGGTAGCTGAATTGTAGTAATACATTAGATGTACTGAGTTCACCCGCATCTACGATGCGGTTCCGCAGGTCGGCCAGATTTATTGGTATACTTTTACAAACCCCCACAAGAAAAAATCTAATGTCGTGAAATTAGGTGATCTTCGTTGCAAGAACTGAAGAGCCAGGTCTTCATTCTCGATGCGCCCTATCCATCGTTGTGGTAGAGATTAATCAGATAGCGTCAAACATCTAGGTGCTAATGGGGCGGAAGTCTTGTGAATCTTCATCTAACTGAGGAAAAGTCAGTTTTCCAGCATGTCCTGGTAGGTTATCCCACTAGCCGTGTATGCCGCAAAAAATAATGGTTCATAAACCTTTGTTTGAGATATGGTACATTAACCTTCGGAGAGTTTCTCTCACGTTGCTGTATCTGAAGGGGATCTTGTAACCCCATACGCGAACATTTTGTCTATTCGTTTTCCCACTGAAATGTAACGACGGTTTATCGCTAAAAATTAAGCGTGGAATAAAAGTCATCCTCCATGTTTTCAAGCATTTGATCACAAAATTCAACACTCTTTGGTTTGTCACCTCCGCGAACACCCTGTAAAAGATATAGGCGGTATGAGTTCACTTTCTTAGGCTTCGTAAAAAGCTTTCTTCAATTCGACTCACTTTTCCTCTGCCACACGCGGTCGGCTCGTGCTTTTGCCTTTACAGATATACCCTGTTTGTTCAAACTAGTGAAACCAATGACATGTGGTCTTCCTTGTTGAAGAGTCAATGTTAAATCGGAGATGAAACGCACTGCAGTTGCTGACTGAGATTTGGTATATTCAAGAACACAAAAAAGCTTGTTTTACACTGTAGTCATCTTACTCACCGATCTCTAAATAACTGGATAGGGGTCTCAATTATTGAAATTGGTATAATTTGAAGCATAACTAGCGCCACTAAATGAGTAGTAGAACTGGTAGAAATAAATAAAATGAAACGGCGCATGCGCAGAGGTTAAGTATAAGAGTAGGGATAAAACCACGTTTTAAACCGATGCAGTAGAAGTGTTCTGATTTTGTATTTTGAACACTGATCTCTGTATAAAGTTTTACAGCTCTCCGTAGATTTTTGCTTGTGATGCGAAAATTACCGTTCTTTTGGTTATCTGACTTTAGTAAAATAGACATCCCTACTATCGCGATTACAGTCGTGTAAGCGTACAATGGTTTAATTTAGTTCTCAGCAACTCATTCTGCGGCGCTGGAGTGTGCTTCAATATTGAACACGCAATTGTATTTTACACCGTAAGGATTCCCTATCCTAATATATAGTGATCATGTCTTACAACTGACACATAATGATGGCGCAAGCACTCTAGCGGTCGTTTATGCAACTACATGCGATCTAGCGATGTTATTCGAAACTTTCAGACCTACTAGCGATGTTATTCGAAACTTTCAGACCTACTATCTCAATTATTATGTAGATCAGTCGGATACAATGAATAGTTCAGGAAATATAGATTTACTAAATTGAGTCCATCATTTAGAATTGCCGTGAACTAGATTTTAAAATTAAAGCTGTCATGAGAAACAATTTTTTTCTCAATAAGGCATGACCATTCTCAACAATAACTAACATCTAACGCAAGGCTTGTCAGGATGACTGAGGAGTGAAGCGATTTCTCATTTTCATCTTCACTTTAGTAAATCAGCATGCCAATCTTAATATATGATAAAAGCCGTATAATATATACGGCTAATATATACGATACCTTCATGTTGTTTAACATAGGATTTAGCTGAATAAATCCTAAACAGAGGGAATTAGAGGGGGAAATTCTATTATAACCACCTTTTCTAGTTATTTTAAATGTCACTCACATAACAAAGATTAGGAGAGACACTAAAAATTAAAAAAATTAATAAAAATACTTTGATGTAGAAAACATTACGTAACATAAATTATTTTCAGTTTTAAACGAAACACAGTGGACATAAGAAGGTTAAAAAGCAAAAGAATAAAAAAAAATTACTGAAAACAGTTGCAAAAGCATATATAAGCATATATAAATATATATATATATATATATATATATATATATATATATATATATAATAGCTTAATAAAATGACGTGAAAATTAATAAAAGTAACAAAAAAATATTTACAATATTAAATATTGTAAAGAAATGAAGGAAATAGATTGGAAGATAAGAAGCGTTATTATGTAAAAAAGTTCAGTACTCAATATTACGTCATTACTGAAGATATACGTTGTTTAACTAAGATAGAAAAATGACTGTAATGATGAAGAAGAGATGAGTAGGTTAGTTACGTTAGATGAAGTAATAAGAAAGTTAAAATGCGTTCTGTTGAAAACAGAAGTAAGAAAGGATAACACAGAATTAAGCATCTCGGCAATCTGTGAAGACAAAGACATTAGAAAAAAGATACAGAAGAGTTGGTATATTTAAATCAGGAAAAGCTTGGAACGAATGAGCTTAAGTATTAAAATATGTGAAAGTATCGAGAACGATTGGAGAATAAGAAAATTTAAAAAAAAAACGTAAGGAGTAAATAAATTGTGTTGGTAAGTAAATTATAGATATCTATTTTAGGAATAATTAACAGATTTTGAGATGAAAAGAATGGAAGAGATATTGAATTGATACCTATTTGGATACCTTTTTTCAGTTACTAGATACTTCATTCAATTGAGAATTGTTGGAAGGTAAAATAGCAAATGTTAAAAAAGGCACCTAAAAAAACCCAAGTTATAAATTATTTCGGAAATAGATGTAAGCTGTAACGTAAACGGTATTAATACCAAATGTTTCTCCTGAAATGTGTTTAATCGACAAATTTCGATCAGCAAGCTTCGCGGAGTTGTGGTAAGAGTCTTAAGCGTAATCAAAATCTAGATTTACAGTTTTTAACATTTTTTATATAAAGAGATAAAATGTAATGAATCTTGATTCATTACATTTTATAATACAATAATTACGACGTATAGTTAAGGTAGGATAGTAAACATTTTAAGGAACAGTTCATTTAAAAATAATAAACAAAAAAACAAGAAAAAAGTCGCTAATTTATAATGCATTAATACGCATGAAACTGTAGTACATATAAAATGCAAAGTATTTTTTAATAGATATGCCAATTTGTAAATGGTTTTCACCCACACTATCTATTACATGTGTTTCGCATTAAATAAAATAAATAAAAACAGCAACCTATGTCAATACATTACATTATTTATCTAAGTAAAATTTCAGGTAATGGTTTCTTAATGCGTTTACTTAAAATTGTAAAAGTCATCGAAAAAATTACTTATTGAATAAACTGCATTCATATACCGCTGATCTTGAACTAGAATAATGCTTTAAATTATTATATGATAATGTTTCAAAAAAAGAGGAACTGACAACTACTTATAACTCTTGACCAATAATAATATCTAGCCTTGCTCAGGTTTGTATAGAGTAGATTCCTGCTTTTATCACTACAGAATTAAGCGTATTTTTAATATTATATTTGAAGTAAACTACGCTCTTGAAATAGTTGCTTATGGACGGTGATTAGTTTATATATAAAAAAGTAAGACAGGTTTTAGCAATATTTATACAGAGTGTGTAACGAAGTTCTCCCGGGAGTTTCATAACCTATTCCACTTGTGAAAATAATGGAAAAAGTTCACATTAACATACTAACATACATACTCCTAAAATATTTCGTTTGCGAGTACGGCTAGTTAAAGATTTCGCTCGGATTTCAGCTATCCGATGAAATGAAGTCGTACTGAAAATTTAAGGGGCAAAATAAATGATTTCTTATGATTTTTGCCCTGAAAAATCGAATAAAATAGGTCCTACCGCATCTACAGTATTTTTGTGAAATATGGGGTGAAAAACAATAAATTGTGGTAATAAACCCTGTTTTTTACGTACGATGTACAAATATATTTTGTACTGTAACGTAAACTGTATTCATACCGAATGTTTTTCCTATTAGTTGTGTATTTAATCGGCAAACTTCGATCAGCAGCTTCGCGGAGTTGTGGTAGAGTCTTGAGCGTAATCAAAATCAAGATTTACGATGGGTAAAGATGGTTAGATTTGATAAATGGGTAATATACACGTAAAACACTTAAACAAAACTTGTATGGAATTTAATTTTAAATAAAACTCTAAGATAAGTTGAATAAAACAACAAAATTTGAGGAAAACTTCGAATGTTATCTTTTCTGGAGATGTGAAAAAATTTGAAAAAAAATTTACTGTTAAAACATTAAAAAATAAAACAAGAAATTGCACAATTGTAAAATTAAAATAAATAAGAATTACTTAGATAATATATATTTTTTTATTAATAACAGAAATACAATAAATTATTACTGTATTAATACATGAAAAATTATTTCAAAGTTGGTAATAAAATAACAACAGCTGATCAACAATAAGCAAACTATATTAGTAGTTAAATCTTTCTGTTAAGTACATTAATATATCGGGTACTGTGAACTGTGAGGTTAGCGAAAGTTTTCTGTAAATTTTGAAATGAATTAATTATTTTTTTATGAATTAATTTCAGTCATGAACAGTAGAACAATTTGGTTGTGTTGTGGAGAGATAAGCTTGTGCTATTATCTGAGTTTAAAGTTTAATATTTACTTTAGTGATTATAAATATAAATTTTATATTTGAAAATATGTCTTACATTGTATGTGCTAAATCTCTTAGAAGCCAGCTACCTCAAATTGTTTGCATGATTGTTCTTCAATATACGCATGCTTCATGCGTTAATATGAGCAAGGAGAATGTTAAATCTTTTAAAGAGAGAAATAAAATCTAGTGATGTGAAAAATGCTCGAAGAAAAAAAGGTTAAGTATTATGTTGCAAAATATGGATGAAAAAACATTACATTGAAATATCCATTAAATTTAATTAAGGATTTTAAGAGTGAAGTAAAGAAATGGGAGAGAAATTTGGGCGTTTCAATTGAATTTTGTGACAAACAAATAGGCACATCTGAGGAAAGTAACAAAAAGTTAGAAGAGCTTACTACTGAAGTCACTTGGACCAGTATTCCAGAAGGAATAATATTGAAATAATGGAATACCGCAATCTAAAGGTAAAAATGTTTATTCAATTATTGAAGACATCGGAGGGCTCTTAATTTTCCCATTTTGAAATAATATGATTGATGTTTGTCATCGGGTGTAAAGAAGAAATACTGAAGGATGAGCACCTATTCTTGTGAAATTTGTGAAAGCTTCTGACAAGGATGAATTGATAAAAGAAAGATCAAGAGAAACCTTTCGACGCACCATATGGATAGGCAGGATAACATAAATGAGAATCTTAGTGTTGGAAGAAGAGTTTTTGGTGCTGCCAAGCCTATAAAAAAACAAGTTTTACAAATATCTCTAGATAAAAGATGGAAAAATACTGATTAGGAAAGACGAAGGAAGCCCTGTAATAGTGCTTAAATCATTACAAGATGTTGATTCTTTGTAGAATTATTTAGAGAGGAGTTGAACTTTTGTTTATATATTTTTCTGACGGATAAGTTTGTGTTTTACATTGACTATAAATAGTGATAAACATTTTTATTTAATTCATCAAAATATTAGTACTAAGGAAAAATTTTGATTTATTTGTAAAAGATTTAAGTAGAAAGGTAAGTATGCGTAAAGTTATTTTATTAACAAAAGTTTAGGCATACGATTATCAAATGTATAAATAAAAGATTGAGGATTATTTTTGTTTTTATAATTGTAATGTACAGGGCAGGTAGAGTGATTGCATTTGTTCACAAAGAAATTGACTGTAATTCTATCAATTTGACATTACTATCAGTAGACGGATTAAGACTAGAATGTAGGCATGGGGATTTTGATTATGCTATTGTTTGTTTCTATCGTTTTAATTTTTATGCAGAAAATATTTTTATGGAGGTTAATTCTTATTTACTGAAACTGGAGATGGATAATCTGTTTTTTTGCTGGGGATATTAACTTGAATGTTTTGTCTGATAATTTAACGACTAATAAATAAACATTTATGTAGACAGTCACGGTCTACATTTGCTGACTAATGTTATTACTCGTGCAGTGGAACGTGTATTGATCATTTAGCTTTAAGAATTATAGATAAGCTTATGTACAATGATTATTTCTTTGTTGATGTATTAAACACTGGAATACCCGATCACTCCATTTTTTTTTTTACGTTGATAAGAGCATAATTGATAAGAAAGTAATAATACGTGATAAAAATGTAATTAAATCAAAAATAGATTTTACCAAACTTAGATTAGTTTTGCAGAACACAGACTGGAATAATTTATACAAATGTTGACGCTGCATATGATTTTTTTACACTTAATCTTTCTGATTGCGTTTCTAGGCGACTATTTCTTATCAGAGCTCTAATAAAAATAATATTTTGAAACGTTGGATGATAATATTTAACCTTTAACTTGGATGTAATAATATTTCTAACCTAGAAATATATGGTTGACCACCAGCCAATTAAGGCTCCAAGCGCTTTAATATGGTGGACAGGTACAGTACTTGCTTGCATTCAGCGACCTAAGTGTGGCAGCGAATTGCTGTCTAGACAAAGTAAATTTTAATTTATGGCTGTCATATATATTTTTAGTAGTTGACGGGGTGCGCCTACCCGTTTCATTAAATATAAGAGAAGTGAGCGGTTAGGACACGTAAGTCGGTGGTGTATGGCACCGCGCTTAGTTCGCTGACGCCGTTAGGTAAGCTCTAGGAGCTATTTAGGACACTGGTCAATAAACTGTTTCGAGGCACAATAGCCGTTACTGGAACAGTAACGGCATAGCCGTTAACTGATTCGAGGCTCAGTGTAGCCGTTTGTGGCACAGACATTCGGGCGGGCGATCGAATACCCCATTCGATCGCTTTTAGGATTCCAGATTCCCAAAACAAATAGCACGACTTTTCGCAATCTTCGGAAAATGTAATAGAGCAACAAAAGCAGTACAGAAACTTGTCAATAACTGAAATGTAAATGGCGAGCTCATTTTTGAACTTTTATTATAAGCCGAAACGTATAATGCACTTTGGTTTATTGTACAGTTTCTAAATAAAATTCGAAATTTTTTTTAACTTTTCTTTGTTTTATTCATTTTATCTTACACCGGTTTGTTCAGAATTAGATTCTCTACAAGTTTTGTTTAAAGGTTTTATGGGTTTATTACCCATTTAACAAAATTATTGTACGTCTAACATAAAAAAAAGGTTTTAAAATCCCAGATAGCTGAAATACTACTACAAATAAGGTTCTGGAACCTATTTTATTCAATTTTTCAAGGCAAAACCCATAAGAAATCACTAATTCTGCCCTTTAATTAACGTCCTAAAAATTTCAGTACGGCCTCATTTCACCGGGGTAGCTGAAATCCGAGCTAAATCTTTCACTAGCTGTAACTCACAAACGAAGCATTTTAGGAGAACATACGTATATATGAACTTCTTTATTAATTTTCACGAGTAGAATAGGTTATAAAAGTTCCGGGAAAACTTCGTGATACACCTAATATATTAATTTAGTACGATAAGTCTAATAATAAAATTTAAACAAATAAATTCGTAATATTCATTATCACAAACAATCAATAATTGGTTCAAGCTTAAAAAAAGACGATCAGGAAAGATTATCACTATAGATAAATAAAATATAAATTAGTTAAAAAATAAATAAATAAAATGTTATTTAAAGTATATTAAGATCCGTCTACTAAAGAGATTTTTTATCCCCATAATTGATTTTCCAGTAATAATTTTTTTTATTTAGAAAATACGGCATTTTCATTTGTAATTCTACAAATCATCACACCAAGACTCTTGCTTAAACAATTAATTGAAGCATATTTTAATACGGTAACTGGTGCAGCCGTTCTGAATCTACGTGGTCACGAACAAACCTAGTATCCAACCAAACGTTTTTATTCTTTTCTTGGTGGATTCAAATAAAAATTATTAGAAATTAAATGAAAATTACAACAAATATGTTTTTTTTTTTTCAACTTGAGGAAAATTTATACTTTAAAGAGTAAAAGATAAAATAATTTCCAGATGTTTTCATTGTTTAAGCATATCTATTTGCAAAAGAGAAGATAGTTAAGGTAACAAAACTATAACGTACAGCAACAAGAGGTGTTACCACCTGTCACTTCAGACACCATAATCAATCTGTCATTTCGCGCTATCCCGATACAAAATTATTCCTTCAGTAATGTCTACCTGTCTGTTCCCGACAATGATGCACTGATACAGCTGCTCCAATGCAACCATCTGTTCTTTCGATAATCATTAATTTTACATTCTATGTCATTTATTTGTTTCATAATTAATGAATTAAATAAATTGAAAAAAAAACGAAATATTTTTATCATTATTAGCTTAAGTAATATAATAATTTTATTAATTAATCCAACTAATTCATTTATTTCCAAAATTTATTATATAAAGGAATTTAGGCATTAATTACAAACTTCTGTAACAGAAAAAAAAACAAATTATTTTTGCTTGAAGGAATCTGTATTCAATAGAGTTATGACTTGAGTTATGAGTTATAAGTTAGTTTGATAATTTATAATTTAGTTTGGAAATTCCATCCGTGTCACATATTTCCATAATCAATAAAGTTACTTCTTTGTCTAGTTATAATATAGGTAAGGTACAACTTTTGCAACAGAATATTCTTATTGCTCAACTTGGTCAACCTGAAATTATTAATTGGTAACGCTCACATCAGAAAAAAATGCTCCAATATCTCGAGATAAGTGAGCGAAAAGCTGTTTGAAAGGGTCTTAAGCTTTCTTCTGGGTGTGACTGTTTGCCTAGTATATGATTGTTCCGAGAATACATTCTTTATTCACCCGCACTCTTTTTCATATTATTCAATTCTCTTTCCAATTTTAAGTTATTTACGTTTCATCCAGTGAGATCCGTGGTGAGATACAGAACCTCTTCCTCGTAAAAAATATATGAAAACCCAATAGTTAAATCGATTTGAAAACTAATTCTGATTAAAAGTTTCCATTTTAAAGAGAAAACTTTTTAAATTTACCTCTTAAAAATTCTAAAAAAAAAAATACATGAACTGAATGAGAGGAAACAAATTTTATTTTGTAAAATATTAAATTCTCCATAACATATTAATACGTATGTATTTACCAAAAGTGTAGCTCCAGATGCACATTAATTATAAATATTCCCCTCTACCGGCGAAATAATTACGGTTATTTTCAGACCTTTTAATAAAATTATTATCACTCTCGATAAAAAAGGATGGTGCAAGGATTTTTTTTTGTTACATGTGTTCACATTTTTATTTTAGCTGCTATTGGCGCAGAGCGGACCAATGGTGGTGCGTCGAGCGGCTGCGCGCAAAGCACGAACGATTTATTCAAAATTATATTTGTGTTTTGGGGATAAAAAAGGAAAACATTGGGGTTACAGCTGCGTTAAAAAATCACAACTCAAGAAACAGCTAAAACGTTTAGGATTTTGAAGCTTTATATTGTAAAATTTTTTGCTGATAGTACGCGCTAATTGGCAAAAACATTTAACAAAATCATGTATAAAGATACATAAATCATGTAACACTTTCGCGGCGGCTTTTTTTCTAATGTGAATTACCAGCGTTAATTTTTAGTAGATTACGAATCGAAGAACGTATTTGGTAAAGAAATAAATAACAAAAATAAAATGCTACAAAAGTTATTATGAAAATATTAATGTACTGAAAGGTAATGCATTTTTTTACTTTTCAAAAAAGGATTATATAGACTCGTAAATGGAAAACTATGTGTTTGAATAACGATACAGTGATACTAAAAATCAACTATAAAAAAACATTTATATGTTAACTTGATTTAAGTACGTGTTATAAAGTATTTTTTCTGTTAAGGATAAATTATCGGAATTTTTAAATCAAGAACAGTCGGCTTGTTGCTGGCAAAGATAAACTACCAAAGTTAGAATAAGAATTAAAATCTGTTCCGACCATAATAATCTCAAAAAATAAAACTAAAATATAAAATAAAAAATATATGTATAAAAAAAAATATATCATAATCAAATCCGCTTACAGTATCGTAATAAATGGATTAAAGAAGAATACATAAGTGTGAAAAAACTGCAAACAAAACAAAGATTAAAAATGTTTTGGAAGTAGGGTGAATTCAAGCCGAGCGGAACATATGGACTGTATGTAAATAAAAAATTTAACTTCTGAATTGAGAGTCTACAGCGATTTCGTATCGCTATTCTAGTTAAGTTCATATTTCGTTTTCTCAGTAGACGTAAGTCAATACGTAGTGCTTTACAAAGTATTATTTTAAATCTTTTTCATTGTTAATGCTTCATTTATTTATTATTTTAAATTTTATTTTTATTTTAAGTTTACTTTTGCTAGTACTTATCAATCACTGACTATGATAATATAAATACTGAAATGCACACCCAGTTTTAGTTTTTTATTTATTATTATATTTGTAAATACGCCTGACCTTTTTATTTATTTATTAATATTTTTATGATTTTTTTTTTTACTTCTCAGGGATATTACTCTACAGTCCGTAGTTTTTACAGTTTATGAGTTTACGTATTAAATTTTTTTAACTCTATCGAACGTTTTTTTTTTTTCAAAAAATTCGTAGTGCATTAATATGAAATCTTGTAGTGGAATCCTTTAAAAAAATATAATTTTTATGTAAATTAAAAAAGAATTGCACTGATTTTATTTTTCACCTCATGCTAAAACACATACAAAAGTTTACTACACACAACTCATATCAAAAATCTGAAACTTTTGACGGAAAGATCAATTATGAAATTTATCATTAAAAATATTACATATTAGTATTTTATTGATTATTCTTTTTAAAAATTGTAATTTATCTTTTAATCTCAAAGAGATTATTTAATTACAAGAAATTGCTAACTTGTAACACACGGCCTTTCATCCGGAGGTCCCGGGTTCGAATCCCGGTCAGCCATGGCATTTTCACACAAGCTACAAATCGTTCATTTCATCCTTTAAAGCAATATCTAATGGTGGTTCCGGAAGTTAAACAAAAAAAAAAAATTGTAATACACTATAAATGGATTGTTTATGATATATTCAATAGACCACTTAAGTAAAATAATTATTGCCTTTATCAGTTTGATAAGTAGCATTTTCTTGAATTTATTTTCCATGTTTCTAATTTACATATTTATTTCCTTGTACGAAGTAAAGGAAGTATTGCGATCGCAAATAATTTCGGTCTTCAGATTTCAACGGAAATATTCATTTTGACCATCCCTGAATCCATTTTGACTAGTTTCAGGGTAACGTCTGTACGTAAGCAAGTATCTCGTACAACTAAAAACGATTAGCCGTAGAATGTTAAAATTTTGGATTAAGGACTGTTGTAACATCTAGTTGTGCATCACCTCTTTTGATTGCAATCCACTGAACCAAAAAGTAATCAAAAAAAGCCCAAAATCCAAAACAATTTGGGTTTTGGTATTTTTCTAATACATAGACTGCAGTAATAAGCCCTCATTGATATATCATAAATGGTACTTGTTTTCATTGGTTCCAGAGTTATAGCCAAATAAAATTTTAATTAATGAAATATTTGATCTTACAAGAAGAAGGCAGATCGGTTCGAATCAGACACCTCCTTTTTTTAACATTTTTTTTTTTTTAAAGTATATTCATTTATTAATTATCATTTATTATTAACCTCTGATTGTAAAAAAAAAATTACGATAAATAATAATTCAATAATAACAATAAAAAAAAAAATATTAAAATTTATTAATGAAATAAAATTTTATGTACTTTTAAAAATGTGTATATGTAATTTGATAGGCGTACAAAGAAGATGTGATGTCCACATCAGAGTTTTCAATTCACTAATGTACTAGATTTATTTATGTAATACATAAAGTCAGTAAACAATAGGAAAATGCTGTGGAATTCTACAGAATAAATAAGAATTTCACTTATTTTTAACTCCAATTTAAACATAGTATGCCTTTAACGTTCACTGACAAAAGGAAAAGGGTGACGGTGTATTAAAAAAATGTACAATCGTATTCTTCTTAACAAAGGGATACCTCCTAATTTTAACAGTCTTATTTGCTAATGAGCACAGTGATTTGTTTCTTATACTCATGTATAAAGGAATCGAGTCTTATTTGTTATGACTAGCACTTTTGTTGTGACTTAAATTTGAACTTTTTAAAGTTACTGCGTAATGAAATATAACATTAGATTTATTAGAAAATATTTGGAAAAATATAAATATAATCAAATTATTAAGAAAATTAATAAAGTTTTAAATCTGTTACAGTAATATTAAATTATAAGCAATAATTAATAAAATGACATGAAGTCGACTTGAAAGATGAGCGAGTGGTATATCCAATAAGACCAAAGGAATATTCAACGATGAAATTTTGTATCGCAAGTTTGTTCTTACTAAGTGGCTGATTCGTACACAACAATCTTTTTTGTAAAACAGTATATTGTTATATACGTGATGTTTACGATAATTTCTTATTTAAGAATCCCATAGTTATAGATCAGCCGGAAAAACTGTGGAGTCACGTTTTTAAAAACCACGTTTTAAATTTTTTTTTTTTTCAAATGATACTTTCATCTTCAACGTAATAATGGCGATTTTTACAAACTACTCATATTATTTTTTTATTACGCTTATTAAAACGAATATACCATTGTTTATTCTGATTATATAAGATAAAAGTTCATTTCTACTTGAAACTGTTATTTCTTGAAATTTGGTTATTTCGACAACTGGAAGAGCTTTGGTAAAAAAGGTTTGGTTTAATTTTTTTTTTTTAAATTTAAAAAGGGCGTAGATTCTTGAAGTTAAAAAACAATCAAAATAAGGATAATTTTCCTGTTTTATCTTCTGTAAAAGTAATCGGGGAGTGAAATAAAACTACCCATTAATCTTTAATACGATTGTTATTTTTTTTTCAAGGTCCGATCGGTCACGAAATTAAAACCAAAGTGAAAATAAAAAATTTTTTATTTGTAACAAGTACTTACATAGTTACGCTATTTCTCTACAAAGTCGCCACTCCGATTTAGACATTTGTCGTAGCGTGGTACCAACTTTCCAATACCCTCGTTATAGAACGGAGCGTTTTCAGCCATGTTTCTACGCTGGTCTGCAGCTCTTGATGGAATTCATGGAACGTGGCACGACCATCACTGCAGCCTCATACTGCGTGACTTTTCAACGTCTACGAAGGGCAATTCAGAATAAGCGGAGAGGAATGTTGTCATCAGGCATTGTCTTTCTCCATGACAATGCTCGGCCGCACACTGCAGCTGTAATAAAGAAGCTGCTGCAGCGTTTTCGTCGGGAAGTGTTTGATCACCTACCTACCATACAGCCCGGACTTGGCTCCATCCGATTTTCACCTCTTTGCTCACATGAAACGCTGACAACATTTTGGCACAGACATCGAGCTGCAGACCAGCGTAGAAACATGGCTGAAAACACAGGCGGCTCCGTTCTATGACGAGGGTATTGGAAAGTTGGTACCACGCTACGACAAACGTCCAAATCGGAATGGCGACTATGTAGAGAAATAGCGTAACTATGTAAGTACTTGTTACAAATAAAAATTTTTTATTTTCACTGTGGTTTTAATTTTGTGACCGAACGGACCTTGAAAAAAATAACCCTTTACGTATGAGTAAAGGGTTAAAAAATTATAAAAAATTTACCTTGAGAAAGTTATGTTTTGCTAAATTTTAGCTTTGAAATCAGAAAATAATTTTCGGGCATAAGAAGTAAAATTAGTGTACTGCAATCCAATTTTAGTAATTAAATTGAGTACTATTTTATTTTGATAACTTACATCGTAATAATACATTTTATGTACACTGAACAATTTATTTTTCTGTATGAAACAAAATAGTAATAAACTGACCTACAAGAACAATCTACCAGTAAATATGTTAAGATTTCTGTATAATGGATTTCAAATTTTATTTATATAACTACATTCATGGCCAACAATTACAAAAGACCACAAAAACATTCATTTGACAATACGTCAGCATTCTTTCCTCGCAATAACAATATTTAAAAAATACAGTTATTTACTTAAAAAAATAACTGCCACATACTGATGGAATATTTCGGGAATAATAATATTAACGTTAATGATCATACGTTTATAAAATATAACTAATGATTAAAAATTAATTCAACCAAAAAGTTCAACTAAAAAAATGTTGTAACAATATATATACAATCGACATACTGATTTTTTTTTACAAATATATGAGCAGAATATTTTTTATTCTATATTTAACAGGAAAAAGACTTGGAAAAGATCCAAAAGTGAAACTGAATTTAACTGCGTTTAAAAGCCACTAATTTTTATTTAACTGCGCCAAAAAAAAATTATCACTTCTCATGGCATGAAATAAAAATAGATGACTCGAAACGAACACATTCGTTAAAATATTACTAAAATGAATAACAGAAACTCAAACATAACATAATTTCTCCTAAAGGTTAGATTAAGAATAAAACAAAGATATTTTAGAATAAATAATATACAAAGAAGGGTTTTGTGCATTAAAAAAAACCCTAAAAAATAGAAATAACACACAATGGCTGTAGGCGACATGAGTTACAAGTCACTCCTAAAACATGACAAGCCATCCATCTTTGAGAACACGAGGGATTTATGCCAGATTTACTGAGGAAATTACAGAAAGAAGTAGTTTTTCCGTCGCATTCTTAACTGAGCTAAATATACGGTTGCATATCAACATGCTAAGCCAGTGAAACTCAGGTGATATTTTATAAAAGTGAAGCTTCATTCTGTTCACCGCAGGGACTGACTAAGTAATTATTACACAGTAATTATTACCCTCAGAGAAAGAAATTCTTGTTCAAAATATTTGAAATCTCTAATACTGAAAAATGTATGGATAAATTTTTTGTGATTTATAAACTCTTTATCTAACGGTCTCTTTAACCAATTCACATAATTTTTCTTTAAAATTAAATTTCAGTTTTTTTATTTATGCACCAAATAAAGTCGGATTGCGTGGGAATACGAAACTGAAATTTTCTACGTACGAAAATATCGTATGTGATCACACTTCACGACGGGACCTTTACATATAATACAATTTCTGTTAAATTATTTTAATAATAATAACAAATCTACTAACGACGAATCTACTGTCATCTGTTTATCAACAATAGATGTCGCGTGTTCACGGCACCATCAGGGTATTGAAAGATTGACAATTGAAAAAGTTTATATAATTAAAATTTATTTATTAAGGAACATAAATAAAATAAGACAAATAAATAATAACAATGACAATAAGAATAATAAACGAAAATAATAAACAACTCAAAATAATGAAACCATAATAATAATAATAATAATATTTGCATATTATTAATAGTGATGCGACTTCAACGGAACGCCCTTGTTCAACAGCGTTGCGGTAGATTTTAGAACAAGGACTGTATGTGTTCATAGATGATGGATGAAGACAATACCTTGTAGATTACTGAATGATAAACAATGCTAAACAAAAATAAGCTAAATAAAACTTAAAGTAATGTTCATCCGAACAAGAATTGAGAGATTTCATCCGGAAACGCCGCCTTGGCTCAGGTATGAGTGCAGACTGGTATAAGACGCTACGTACAGTGCTCGAGGGAGCAGCTTGTGACGTAGAGTGGCGTGATTGTCTGGTGATCATAGTTGGCTGTGGGCACCCTAACCACCGCTAGGTTTCAGCACCCGATGGCAAGAGGGGGTGAGGTGAAAACGTAACAATTAGTATTATTTATAACAGCAAACAATAATAATAAATGTCCATAACATGTAAATAATAATCATAGTAATCACAACCACAATAACAATTATATTAATAAAGAGTGATTACACAAAAAACAGAATTTAAAGTAACCGTCAGAATTTAGTTACAATTAGTTAAACAGCTGATATCAAAGTCAAGAGTTTCAAATCCTAGTAAAGTTACTTTTATACGGGTTTGAATACTAGATCGTGGATACAGGTGTGCTTTGGTAGTTGGGTTTCAATTAACCACAGGATGGGTCAAACTCAGACTGTACAAGACTACATTTCATTTGCATTCATACAAATCATTCTCACACATTCTCTGAAGTAAACAGAAAAATAGAGAGTTAAATATTGAAAAAAAATTCCATCCCATTGACAAAAGACATTAGCAATACCACTAATATTAATATCTTTAACCATTACTCTTGTATTAGCAATAGTACAGTAGACAAGACAAGTATAAAGTTCTTTTACTGCAAATACCTTTCCTGTTCACAAATAAAACTACCCTAACATTTTATGAATGAAATTTAGTATATTGTAGCTTTCATTTGTAGTCTAATAGTAACTCACCAAACCACTTCTTGTTTTTATAGACTGTTTTTATGACTCACTTGTCACGTTACCTTAATCGCAGATTTCAAGCTGTTGACTGAAGTTGGTAAAGCCAAGGAACATAAGAGGTTTCGACTTATGCGAATCTGATAACATCATTACCATATATTCCCGTGATAAATGGACGACTAACGATTAACTTTCACTGCTATTCTGTTACTTCTAATTTATTTATCTGTTACATAATATTTATTTTTCTTTTCTTTTTACCTTCCGGAAATCACCGTCACGTATTACTTCAGAGGATGAGTGAGGATGATATGCATGAGTGTAAGTGAAGTGTCGTCTTGTACAGTCTCAGATCGACCATATCTGAGATGTGTGGTTAATTGAAACCCAACCACCAAAGAACACCAGTATCCACGATCTAGTATTCAAATCCGTATAAAAATTAACTGCCTTTACCAGGATTTGAACGTTGGAACTGTCGATTTCGAAATCAGCTGATTTGCGAAGACACATTCACCAATACACCACAACCCATTGGGTTATATAATATTTATTTTAATTTTATGAATTCTACAGTTAATTGCATTTTCGTATTTCTTTTTTAATATTAATGTTTTATTACCGTATTGTATAAATTGCTTAATACTGGAACAAGAATTAAGGAAATGATACCAACAATTTCTGGCTGAATACTCAATGAAATATCTACCCTTTTATGTAGAGGTAGATGGGAGGGTAAGTAATTTCCGATGAGGTTATTGCAATGAAAAAATGAAAATCTAATTTTAATTTTTTAGCAAGTAATTACTTGCTGAATTGGATTATTTATTTAATTACTTTAATGATTAACAATATATTTTTGGAAGAAACGTAACTATTTTTTTAAAAATACATAAATAAATTTTTAATTACCAAAGGTGGAGGTGGTAGTCTTTGTCTCAAAAATTATCGTTAAATTTCTAATGTAAAAATTTCGTCAATAATGGTGAAGCTGATAAGAGAAGCCTGATTTACGATCACTTATAGACTAGTAAAACAGTACAGTACAATTACAACTATCGTAGATAATAAAATAGTTTTATGATAAGTGGTTGGATTCCAAACTGAAATATCCAAGCATACCAAAGAACTATCATCTCTCAGGAGACCGATAACTTTAAAAATCGATAATATTTATAGAACTTATAGCTTCCAGTAAAGTTATCAATTCTACAACTCTTAATTTAGAAACTAAATTTGTGTAATATAATTGATTGAGTTATATTAATCTAACTTACAAGATAGAAAATGAATAGTGTACGCTGACAATCATTTTTTTGACGCTCACGAAATTAAATATGGAGTTCCTCAGAGCTCAACTTTTGAACCAATTCTTTATTACTGGAATGATTGAACTACCTCATATAAACAGTACAAGCTGATAATACGTGAAGGTAAGCAACTCGATATTTCCAACAATGACATCTGTTTTCATCTAATCCGTAGAGTGCTTTATTTGTAAAAAACTTTATTTTGATTTAAGACTTAATTTCCTTCACAAGAACGATGATATATGTGTTAAAATATTTGCTATTACGCTTGATAACAAACTGAACTGGACCTAGATTATGAACGTCCTATTGATAACTGCAATTATTTTTTTTTGTGCAAGATATAAATGATTAATTCATAATACATGTTTGTACACATATGTACAAACAGCGACTGCACCATTTGTGTTTTTATAGAACATTATAAACAGAACGACAAAAAAAAAAAAAAAAATCCACATAAACTTAAAAATATTAAATTTTAATGCTCGTTCTAATATAAAATATTTAATAAACTGGTAACAAAAGCAAAAACGAGTTAATTACAAGTACATTAAAAAAAAAAAAAAAAAAAAAAAAAAAAAAAAAAAAAACAAGCGGGAAAACAATGATTTCACACCGTTGCCTGTGAAATATTCACTCCGATACCAGAAACTGGAAATGGAGATATAATTGGTTTTCACGGTTTATAATTGTACGAGTACAATCAGAATGATAACTATTATTTTACCATATGTTAACTATATGAATTATAAAATAGTTTTTTTAAGAGTTATGGAATTTTATATAACTGTATATTATACGAGAGGTTATCTCTAAAGTAAAGACAGTTTCATTGTAAAAAACATTTATTCTGACAACTTTAAAAATAATTATATTTCTCTTAAACTATACACCTTATACTACTTCTCTACATAATCGCCACATGAATTAAGACATCGTAGCGATACTATACCCAATACCTTCAATATACCCTAGTCGTATTCTTTTGCTTCCAGTCCATCTGGTCCAAACGGATATGGAACGCTATTCACAAATCCGTCCATAAAATATAACAAAACTTGAAACTTAGACCCGACATTAAAACAAACCCTTGAAACACGCCCGAATAACAGAATCATACAGCAGCAAGGGACACTGTTCAGGCTCAGCGATTCGAAGGGAGAATTTGTGAAACTCCCGCCACATTTGCGTTCCGTTCCAGTCCATTTAGCCACTGATTAACAGCATTTTTAAGTTCATCGTAACCCGTGAACTGCTTACCACTCAAAACTTCTTTCAATTTTCCAAACAAAGGGTAATCAATCAGAAGGAGATAAGTTCGAACTATATGGTGAGCGATCGTAAACATCTCACCAAAATGTTCTCAGTAAATCACGTGTCGGACCCGCAACATATGAACGTGCATTATCGTGCAGTAGGATGACGCCGTCGGTCAGCCACCCTCGTTGCCGATTTTGAATGGCGCGCCGTAACTTACGAAGAGTTTCGCTGTAGAATTTTGCATTTATAGTCGTTCCATGTGGCATGAAATCGATCAACAGTATTCCAAACCGATCCCAAAAGACTGTGGCCATCAGTTTGCTTCCAAATGGCTGCGGCTTGACCTTTGTCGGTCTGGTTAGTGGTGGAGGATGACGCCATTTGCTTGACTGCCGTTTTCTCTGTGGCGTGTAATACGAAATCCACGCTTCATCGCCGGTTACAATCGATTAAGGAACTCATCACCTTTTTTCTGTGTAGCGCATTAAAAATTCCAAAGCAGATCTCATTCAGATTGTTTTGTGACGTTCCGTTAAGACGTCAGGCTCACGACGTGCACGAACGTTTCTGAAACCTAAATGCTTATACTTTTCTCTTTAATGTTTCAGAGATCAATAACAATTCCTGAAACATCAGGAAAACGAAGGGCCACATCAAAAATCGTTGAGCGACGATCTTTTCTGATTTTATCATCGGTGCGTTTCAACAAGTCCTCTGTGATATGGAGGGCTTCCCCGAACGTTCTACATTGTGTACAGTAATTCTGTTATTTCTAAACCTTTCGCACCATTTTCGGATGTTTCTATCCTTTATTACATTATCACCGTACAGAGTAACCAACTGCCTATGAATTTCAACCGGCTTAACGTTTTGATGGTTTAAAAAACTTATGACTTCACATATTTTACAGTCGGCGGCAACATCGATTTTCCTATTCATTTTATAACGTAATAACTCACAAATAGTCAAAAATACTACAACGCGACAAGTTATAGACAACAATGCAGTATGTACATTACTAGCGTGGCCATGAACGATACGGTTCTCCAACCTTAAGGAGACAAATTTCCGAGCGGTCTTTAATATAGAAATATTCTTGGTACATTACATATATAGAAAAATGTATACTTTGTTTAACTAAACTATAACATTACAGATTAATGTGCTGCTGTGTAATTCTGCAAGACCAATTAAAATTCTAAATAAGATACAATTATCTTTATTATGATCTGGACTGTTGTTGGGATGAAATTAACAGTAATGCTAAAGAATATCATCATCCTGAACATAAAAAAGGATATTGCCGAACTCTGTACTTGTATTTATAATTTTATTTTACATAATATAATACCAATTAAAAACACTGAAAAACCTTATTAAACTGATTTGATTATACTAGTACACGAGACTTTAATTTATGAAAGTGTCAAAGAGGTATGAATTATAGTAATATCAAACTAACAAATTCAATATATAAAAACAATATATAATGAATTTTACGAAAAATGTCAGTAATGTTAAATTAACTTGAAAAACAGCGATTTAAAAGTAGGGAGTACTGAAAAATTCTATTTATTTTAGAGGGCAAGAAGCGATCGAGCTGAGAGTATAACAGTTAACGTGAAGGCGCAAATGTTTATTCCAGGAATGATGTCAGGATGTGTTGCGTTTTTCAGTATCTTTATTAATAAATAAATATTTTATTAATATCAATACAAAATAATAGAACATAGGGTGTATGTAAATATGTATGTTTGTTCCACCGTGTCAGCTCAACGACTGAACCGATTTAGATGTACGACCGCGCGTAGTAATCACTACGTTATCGGGAGTGTCAGAGGTTATAATATATATATATGTTTTACTAAATTTAAGAAATAAAAAAAAAAATTATACTATATATAAATACTATTTACAATACCGTCACCCCCACGGTTTTAATTATCCTATATTAAATAACAATATTTGTTTTTTGGCGTCATGTTTTATAATTTTTGATATTTATCTGTTGTATAAAATAATATTAATGTAATTATGACAAAATAATAATTTTGAAAACAACAGCTGGACAAATTCAACTAATTATTATATATTAAAGAAGGTACAGAAAACCCTTGTAAATTTAATTAGCAATTCTTGAAAACTCATGCACATAATCATTTTTTTTTTTAATTTTTATTTCAATTTAAAATAAATTTTTCATTAGAACATTTAAATTATTAGCCATTAAATTAAAACAAAATGAAAAGCATAATAAAGCCTTTTCTCATGAAATGAAATCTTATACGTTACGAGAAAATATTTCTTCTGTCCGATTTAATAAAAGTCGAAGTATAATAATGATACAAAGTTATTTTGTTATGATACTCAATTTTTTTTTTTTAGTAAGGCATATGGTTACCAGTAAATTGCTACTACATTTCATTTACTAACGGATAAATATACCCCTCCTCTATGAATCATGAGACCTTACCGTTGGTGAGGGGGCTTGAGTGCTCAGGGATACAGAGTAGCTGGACCGAAGGTGCAACCATATCGGAGAGGTATCTGTTGAGAGCCATACTAAGGAATGATTCCTGAAAGAGGGCAGCAGCTCTTTCAGTAGTTGTTAGGGGCGTGAGTGACAATAACTTAAACGGTCATATCAACATCACTCAGTTCTCTGAGTACTGCGCAGCTGAAAGCAATGGAAAACTACAGCTGTTTCTTTTTCCAAGAAAATGTGGCTCTCTGCATTTTCACATAGCAATAATGGAGGCGCCTTCCTTGGTAAAATATTCCGGAGGTAAAATAGTCCCCCGTTCGGATCTCCTGGTGAGGACTACTAAGGAAGGGGTCACCAGAAAAGATTAATTTCTAATTTTAATTTCATGGTCTTTTGAGAACCTATCTCAAATTTTAATATTGGGGCCCTTTACCCAATAAGTGACCCCGTAAGTGTTTGTGATTGTCCTTGTCTTTTATGTTTTAATGTTTATTGTGAAGTTTGTGTTTTTAAATAAAATGTAAGGGCCCTTTACACCCTTACATATGACGATCCTGATGGAGATAATAATTTCTTTTAAAGAATGTGACGAGGGCTAATGACCTTAGCAGTCGATGCCCGTAAAAATTCAGTTAAAAAAAAAAAAAAAAAGAATAAGACTAGAAATTTTGTTAAAATTTTAACAAATATTATCTTAAAAAAAAAAAAAATTAGAAAAGCCTTGTAAATAATGAGACAACTAAAAGGGTTGGTTGACTGGGAAACAAGGGCCGTTCTAAAAAGATAAAATTGGATATTGAGTAAGGGGTGAAGAATTTGTATTACTATATTGCAGAGAGATTAGTAAATAGAAGGGAGAATTTTTAGCTAACAAAACCCCAAATTTAATTTTTGTCGCAAAGATAAAATATATAAGTATATATATATTTACGTGATAGTAGTATCCTATCATACGATCCAATTTTTTCACAAAATATTAATTGCTAACTTTTAATTTCATAAATAATAAAATTATAATTCTGCATGTGTAAGGTTAAAGTTATTTAGAAAAAAAATAAACAACTCATCTTTATTCGAAGCTTTAATTCCCTATTATTAGGCTTATAGTTAGACCTTTATGGAATTATGATAAAATCTATTCCGTAGGGATAACATCCTTAATACCGCGTTTAGAATATTTCTATTCTTTACTTTCCCTTTTTTTTAATGCAGGATAACAGTCTAAAATTCATATTTTCCCAATTTGCTTTTTTGAACGTACTAAACTTGTTTTTGATTTTGTTACCAGTTTTTTATATTAAATAATTTTAATTAGAACGGGCTTTTTAGAACTTTTTACCGATTATTCGAAGAAAAGTAGGTATTAATTTCGATCGCATAGTGGGATGGGGATGAAAATGAATTTTTTTTACGTTTTGTGGTATAGGAATACGAAAATACCATTTACTTAAAATTGGGTTTCCTTTCATATGTGTGTGTGTAATATATATATATATATATATATACATACAAGACGATGTATAAAATTTATTGGCTCGAGAATCTCCAAAACTACAACAATTTTATTGTAATTTAGGTATGCTGTAATAGTTTATCTGAAGTTATGCTGGTGAAAATTTCGTGAAGGTTGGTCGAGTTGTTCTTGAGTTACGCTCTTTATAAGACCGAAAAAAATTGAGGTTATGTTGACTTGCAGTGGTGAATTTTGAGGGTTGCTGTGCACTGGTATTATGGAAGTATAATGACGAAATTTTCTTCATTATTACTTTTGTTTAATTTCATTATTTTATAGAAACGGATATTACAACTGAAATGGTTTATAAAAAAAGTATTGAAAATTACCTCCTCCAACAATAAACACTGCACACGTTTCAATTTATTTTCAAACACTTTAACTACCTGATGAACTGGAATGTCTCGTACGACGCATGCCTTTATTATAGTCTTTAGTTCATCAATCGTGCGTAGTCTATTGCGATACACTGCTTGTTTTGCTGCTTTCTGTAGTAAGTAATCTGGGGAAGTCAGATCGGGCGATCGTGCACGCTACAAACCCCTCGAAATGATGCGTTCAATAAAGTCATTTCGTAAAAAAAAAATCATTATCTAATAGCTGTGTAGGCTGTGGCGCCATCTTGTTGGAACTAAACGTGATCGATTTTCATTTTTGTCAACTAATTAATGAAGTTTGTTAAAACAGCATAATTATGATTACTATTAAACGTATTTTCTAAAAAGGTTGGACCCACAATGCGCGTTTCAATCACATCGACCCAGATTCCACGATTTTTCGTGTAATTTATGGGGGTTAGTTGTCGACCACAATCGTGTATTTTGTGAATTAATATACTCTCCCAGATGACAACACCACGCTTCTTCTATAAAAAATTCTTAATGTCGAGGATATCTATGGAATTTCGGTAATAAAACGTTTAAACCACTGACAATAATTTAGTTTTTTGGCATGATCTGTATGTTTCAGTTCGTGAACACATATTACTTTGTAGGGGAAAATTTACAGTTCTTTCTTTACAGCTTTATGTGCAATAGCAAATCGGCTATTTCTCTACTGTGCTAACTTACGCATTGACATTGATGTACTTTTGACCATAGCATCCGAATTAACAAGCAGCCTGTATTCGTTTAGTTTGGAAGTCTTCTACCTCGATCAGGGTCTTCAACATAGAGCCTGTTGCCCGAAATTTTTTGATAAGAGTTCCAACTGTATTGTGGTGAGGAACAGAAGTATTTGGAAACCTTTCTGAAAATTTGTGCTTCAGTAAATCAGTATACTTGTCACCTTCACGGAAGACGTGTTAACGAGAAAAATGCGTTCCTCTACCGAAAGAACCATTACGTTTCTCAAAACTATTGATTCCAATAAAAGAAACAACCCGAAACGAAATGAAGCAGGTTCAATCCTAACTCAACAATTGATGTCTTGGTTTATTACTGAGCAACACCCAATGAATGAATTCACAGGACAACCAACTTAACGCTGAAGGAACAGAATGCACCACATAATTCTAAAGCATTCTGCACGGCGACTTTCCGAACGCACTAGTGCGATGCGTTTAGTAATTTAAAATAAGCATTATTATAAAGAGCGAGTAGGAAATCCTTTTAAAAAAATATTTTTTAAACTACCAAAATACAGCGAGAAAGAAAATTTAAAAAGGAAAAAAAATAAAAATACCCTAGAATTCCTTTTAGCGTAACATTAAACAAAGTTATTTAGTTCCGAATACCATGAATATTGTGTAGTCATGACAACTACCAGAAACATACGGAGTTAATCAAATCGACACGTTAAGTATAGATAAAAAAATATATTGAAGGAAATATAATTTTCAATAATTCTGAGTATATAATGTTTGAATGAAATTCTAACATTGTATAAAGATCAACGTTAAATGCCATAATGGTTGTAAGCGACCCAACAAGAGACTGTGACTCCCGAAAATGACGTAACCATTCTCAAGAATAATGATTATCCAAGACCAGGTTTACCAAGAAAAGTGAAGAATAAAATGGTTTCCCGTTAATTTCTTCACTGATAAAATGTATTGTAGCTTGTCAACTACTAGGGGATATGAAACGTGGCGACATTTAGGGCCAGGGAGGCAGCCTCTATGTCTAGGGTGCTTTGGCTTGATCACATACAAGAGTGGGTGGGTCAGAGTTCCCCGATAATGATATGGGGGACTCTCAAGGTGTGTGCAGGAGGCGCGGATCGCGAAGGATATGAGTAAGGCATATCTGGAGTGTGTAGGTTAGGGCCGGTGAGACAGCCCTCCAACGGAGGGGCGCGTCAGCTGTCCGGAAGAGGAGGCCCTCTGGTGGGGGTAAGATAGGGAGGGCAGATACTGCTGCCACGGCACCCTGAGGCGACCGAGTAATGTGTGAACGTCAGGAGCCCATTGCCTTGGGGTTTAAAAAAAGATACCCTTTCTCAACAAAATTACCAATCGTTTTTTTTTTAATACACCGTTACCTTTTACCTTCATCAGTGAACGGTAAAGACATACCGTAGCTATGTCAACAGTTACAAAATAAATTCAATACCAGTTTCGAAGTTCCACAGCTTTCCTCGTAGTCAATGAGTTTACATAATAAATTGACCGGGTAAATGTGACTATTTTAAGAAACACGGAAAATAAATTCAAGAAAGTGCAGCTTAGACTGATAAGGCGATAATGGTTTGATTTAATTAGAGTGGTTGATTGAATATGTGATAAACAATCTATTTATAGTGTTTTACAAGTTGAAAAGTTGAAACTTCTCGTAATTAAATAATCGCTTTCAAATTAATTGATGAACGGATACGCTAGAAGACTACAAAGTATTTTTTTAATGACAGGTTTCAAAATTAAATTTCCTCTAAAAATTTTAATAAGACTTTTTAATGAAATATTTTGATCGTTGTGTGTAAAATCATTATGTACATTTGTACATAATTTAGTATGTGCCGTAAAAAAAAAAAACAGGTGCATCTAAGGTATTCCACATAATCGGCTGATATTTCAGAAATAGTGGGCTAAAAGTTAAGCGTAGAAATAGATGTACGACAATTTTTAAAATGGGTAATCTACAAGACTAAAAGTAGAAATATTTTGTAATTAAAAATTACAATATAAATTTTATTTTGAAACGGTTTATACGATTTTTAACCAAATACTTGCGCACAGATTGTTGTGTATAAGGTTTTGCAAGTAATTAAACATCTGCTAGTAAAAAAATAATTTTAATTTTTTTTAATGGAAGATCAAAAATTACCTAAAATACCACATCTTTTTTAAAGCGTCTTCTTACTATTCGCTGGCATCACAAACACTTTGAACTGAAAGATTTCATATTATTGTATTATTAAGTTTTAGCAGTAAAAGTCATTTATTAAATTTAACAAAATACATCGAACTATTTAGGTTACATACAGAAGATTCCAAATTATTAAGAATTCTTGTATTTTTTCTTATCGAAAAGAGTAAAGAGAACAAAAAGAGCTTTGCTAAACGATTTTGAAAGTAAATGGGTAAAAAAAGAAAAAAATAGTTCTTAAAGTACTTTAAAAAAATATAAATATAAAAAATACAACTGAATGGGCATTTTGATTTTATACTACCATCGTCGATAGACGAAAAAGAATTACCAGAAGTAAACGTAAACAAAACCGAAAATGAATAAGTAGATATAAAAGATGTAATAATAATAAAAGGTAATTAAACATACTTATCAAACATTACGTATGGAGTAATTTAATGATATTAAAAATAAACTACAAAATTTTACAATCTCGTTTTGTCAAAAGGAGAATGAATAGTTCTTAAATATAATCAAAATAAATATGTAAATTTGTATTTTAGGTACCGTAACTAACAAAAGGTTAAAGGCGACCTGACAAGATACAAGTCATTCCCAAAGCTGACATATTGTTTGTGTGACTGATGTCATACATCCTTATGATAACAAAAGGACGATATTAAGCTTACTAAGTAAAATAAGGAGTGAAATACTTACCTGATATTTTCTTCACTAAGCAAAATATACTTTGCTTTTAATGCTAAACCCATTAAAATACTAATATCCCGTCCCATAATTGACACTTTACTTTGTTTAATACAGGGATTGGCTTTAAAAAGAACATCAATTCTCTTAAGGAGATCAGCTTCATCTTTATACTTTTGCGTCTCTGGTAACTACCAAGTATTACAGCCATAAAAATAAATTGTGACAGAAAGCATAACTTACTCGTCTGTTGAGAAACAATGTTAAATACACCGTTTCAACTAAGCAGAGGATATCATGGTAAAAAAAAAATTACATCACTTTCTAGTTGTAAATCACAAAGATTCTATATGAATCTTTGTGATTTACCAAGATTTTTTTTTTTAGAATTTTACCAAAATTTTTTTTTAGAATATTATTATATCTATATACACAAATTTATTCAAAAAAATAATAATCAAAAAGAAAATCAAAAGAATAAAGGAATATAATTATTATGAAAGACGAACAAAAAAAAAAAAAACAGAATGATCAAAGATATTTCTAAAGTGGAACAAAAGACAGATGGTAATATGTTAATTTCATATTTCCTTTTTGTCTTCCGTAAGAGAGTTAAAAATGAAGATATTACAAAAGTCACTGTGAAAAAAATAACAATCTAACAAAAGTTCTTCTTCAATTAAAAGATACAACAAAATAAATACATTCTATCAATTCTACCCTAAAATACTTGACCTTACTCAAACGTCATTGATAACAGTTGTAAAATGACGTTAACTAGAAATTAAAAACTTTTTGTTGTAAAACAGCTATTGTATTTTTTTCTACTTTTATAAAAACATCACTTTTCATTTGGCTTACATTAACTAATTATTTTTTTACTAAATCGTTAAGAAACTCCAATAAACTAAAATCTTTTGTTTTCTATATCATCAGAAATTTACGTGAACTATTTACGTTAAACTATTTTTAACTGTAACAAAAACCTCTCATCTTTTGAATTTGATATGGTTATTCTAGATCGTCATAGAAAATTATGGTATATATTTCTGGTTAGCTTACAAATATCAATTGAATTGTCATTGAGGAAGCGTTCAATTACAAGAGAAGTTTTTTAAAATCCAAAAATTTAGAACGAAAGATATTGTGAGAAAATTATGTTACATTTACATCCTTCTACTTCTACCTAGACTTTTATTTAAAAAATAGCATACATATGAAACGGTTTATTGAAGTATTGAATTGGGTTGCGAGGCATTTCTCCCGCCACCGTTCCATTCGGTCGCCCTAAACCATAAGACCGAATATCTGTGCCACAAACGGCTACTGAGCCTAGAAACAGTTTACCGACCAGTGTCCTAAATAGTTCCTAGAGCTTACCTAGCTCTAGGAACTAAAGTTAGCGGGCTAACCGCAGTGTCATGTACCACCGGCTTACGTGTCCCAACCGCTCACTTGTCATATATTTACTGAAATGGGTAGGCGCACCCCGTCAACTACTAAAAATATATATGACAGCCATAAATTAAAATTTACTTTGTCTAGACAGCAATTCGCTGCCACACCTAGGTCGCTGAATGTCAGCAAGTACCTGTCCACCATATTAAAGCGCTTAGAGCCTTAATTGGCTGATGTTCTAGGTTAGCTTCCAACAGCAATACGATAGGAGTCTTTTCTTAGGTAAACTACTGATGTCGGATGAACATAGCAACCGCATCAAGAAACTGCCACACGGTCCGACAATGCGGGTCTCGCCACATTGACTCGCCGCTTCTGAGTGCCCAATTTTCCCCTTGACTTCCAGACGGCCCGATCTCTGGCCCAATGGACCTCCCCGCAGATGCGCATCTGCCAGACAGAACCGAAACAGATATTGGTTCACGGTTGGTAAAAATCTGGGCACCCGCTGCCTTTAAAAACGAACTAGAGGCATACCATCCACCAGATCCCGTATAAACTTGTACAGTTATCTTCCCTTGGTCGTGGTGTCCCATTTCAGCTGCCATGCTTCCATCGCGAGGCTCTACAGCTTTTTCCACAGGCGGGAGATGGGCAACTGAACGAAATTTAGATCCGGTGCATTATGATCAACGTTCCGCTCTGGTACTGGCCCGGCTCGAAACCGCATCCCAAATACCTCGACCTCCCGGCCTCTTCGCAATCTCCACGTGGCTGCCCGAACGTTCACCACTAAATCGATTGGGATAGCTTTTTCCAATACGGTGGTAGGTAGCCTCGTAAGAGGTTGGTTTATTAATGTATGAAAAATCTAGAACAAATGATTTTTTCTAAAGCTACACAGATATTTCTTTTTAGTTGAATATTTTAAAAATGATTATTTAAACAGGCACTCATTAATAATTTAAGCTTTTTCTAGACCTTTCATGGAATTAAAAGAAATTGGAACATTTTAGAAAAATGTACCATTACACCCATGAACCACGAACATCCATGTAAAAATGCGCACCAATATTTGGAAAATTGGAAAAAAGTTGTTAATTTTTTGCATTTTATTAACAAATTCACCTTAGAATATTGAACAAATAATAGTATTTGTCATTTGCATAACCTCAATAACTCAGTCTATACTATAAATATTTAGTTAAAAGCATACGAATTTATAAAAGGTTAAGTATTTAACTTAATTACTGGCATCAGTGCTCGAGTTTCCGTTACCCGTAGAATTGCAATTATCTTCGTAATGACTTAACCACAAATAATCATCCTCACTTCCATCGAGAGCATTCGAAAATAATATTTCTTGAACGACTTTTTTAATCGAATTATCCGATATTTCTGACCAAATTGCAATAATCCGCTCACAAATCTGTATCAAAGATGATTTCTTAATTTTATTAAATGATGATGTCTGGTTAGTAGGACTGACCAACCAATTCGTGTAATGTTTGCGGATTACGTTTTAAATGGTCGTGAGTAGTTGATGAATAGATGTTATTCTATTAGGAATTCACACTTTCTAGCAATCAGTCCTGATTTTACAACATCGCCGTATGATCCCTAAAACGTACATTATAGATGTATAAGATTTTCGTAATAAAGCCCCTGGTCGACGCTAACAGATGCATCTAATCAAGTCTAATACTAATTCACTTTTAATCAGCACTTTTGTGTCTCCTACGAATATATCGGATGGAAATTATTGAACTTTCGGTACACTTTTTCTTTTAAAAATGACATATACGAGGGTAATTTTTGCTAGTTCGAAAGTACTTTCGGCATCATCGAGCAACATTGTTTTTCGTAACCGCTAATTCGTATCTGAACATTCATTGCAAGTACACTTTCAATTATTGTACATCATCAATTATTGATGATATTTCAAAACGACACCGGTTTCGGATTCCCATTACCAATTAGATCTGGTGAATTGTTCCTTTTTAGTAAATTTATGAATATTTTTGAAACTTTGTCAGTTTATCTTGGTATGTTTCTGAACCTGATGTGCTATTGTCGTCATTCTTCGAATAGAAAAACTATATCGACAAAAAACAATCGAGGTACTCATTTAAGACTAGCTTTCAATTCATCCCTACTGATATTTAATTCATTGGCAATTTCCAGGGCCTTCATCGGACACATAGTTATAAAACTTGCATATCTAAATTGACATATGTTTCATATATGCGCTGCAATCTTTTCTTTTATTTTCGGATATTTCATGTATTTCCGCTGAAATGACCTCTTTTATTTAAATAACCGATGGATGAAGCCGTTACTTGATGAAAATACATCACAACAAAAGAAAACTAACAAAATACGTTATTTAGATTTTCACAAAATTTATTTAACAGCTGTGCACTGCTGTAATTTTTACTTTCTCGACTAGATAGCGCTGTAGCTTTAGAAGGGAAAGTATTGTAATCGGTCCAATTTTGGCATATGCGGTTTTCACCGATCTTGACGTTTTGACACCTAGGATAATGAATAATGTGTAAAAAAGTAACTCGGCCTGAGTGGGTCTCGAACCCGATCGACCGGTTGTCTCGGTATCGACCGTACAAGCGAAATATGTTCTATGTAAGTTGTGAAATTACATTAGTTAGTCCCGACCGTCGCCGCTAGTACTGCCATAACCGCGCGAATTAAATACGGTATGCGCGCGCGCATTAGTTAAAATAATTCTATAAATATGGGAACAAATATTACATTTTAAATTAAGTTATGTGTGTATATGTTTGTAAGCTGGTAACAAATATTTGTAGGACTTTCCTGGAACGCGGCTTTAGCCGCGTAACGACTTTGAAAATTTTTGTAATAGCGTTAACCGATATCAGAATTTTATATTTGTAGCCTATTAACTACTATTTTATTTAGTTTTGACACTAAGTAAAAAAATAATCGTTAAATTATTTTAAATAAATTAAAAAAATAAAACTTGCTTTAAATTTAGTTCGCAAGAAGAGTGCATGAAGTGTAAAGAAAAGGCGGAATGTAATTACGTTGAAAGTAGAAACAAAATGTAAAAGAAAAAAGTATAAAAAAAGACTTTTTAAAACAAAGGACACAAATTGTAAAAAAGGATTGTTAAATAAGTCCAGTAAGATGCATTCTAAAAAAAACAAAAAAAAAACAAACAGTTGGAAAAGATTCATGACCACATTTTTCTTAATGAAAAAAAAAAAAACATTTACTTTCCACCTGTAGTCATTGAGTTTCTTTATAATTATGCTAATATTGTATAACTCAAAATTTAAAGGATTAGCTAGTCATAATATTACTCATCTTACTTTTTCATCTACTGAACTCTAATTAGTATATCCTAAGAAAATTAAGGAAGAGTTCACCAAATAATCCCAGGAATTAATTATGTAGTTTACCTATTCTTCTCAAGATATTTATGCATGTAATGTAAATTTTATTAATATTTTCATACTACTAAAAAAATAACTTAAAAATGAACATTAAATGACTGATATGAAAAAATGTAAAGAGTTGAGGTTAAAAAAATTGTAAAATATTGTAACATAAGCAATTGTAAATACAACAAATTATAAAAGATAAGAAAACTATGAATGAGTACATTAGTATTGATTCATTAAATTTTGTTTACTAGATCATTTTAAATCTACTGATCTGGAAATCCTCAATTAGCTTTATATATGATAAATAACGTTGAGTATTTAAATTATACGATATTAAAAATATCCATTAATATTAAAACTAACTAAGAATAACAAATTAAAATATCACATAAATCTAGCGCAGTAGCACACTTAATCTATAAGATTGTACGCGTAATTAATTGAAGGTGTTGGAGAGTGGAAGAAATTAATAGTATTTTATCTTCTTTCAAACGTTTTTTGCTTCTTACATTATAATTTATCAGGGAATTATGAAGGGAAACTTAAATTATATACTTAAAATGTATTAAATAAATTTTTAATGTAATAAAAACTTAAAAAAAAAAAAAACTGAACAGCTGAAGTTATTGCATTTCAAAACGCAAAACCAAATATTTACTTTTTAAAAGCGTAACTCTAGGAGGTTTTCAATTTTTTTTTTTGTAAAATATAAATTTTTGATTTATTAATGCCACTAATATAAGAAAGTAAATAAAAAGATATATTACTGCCAGTACTGTCTTTTATCATAAATATACCATGTCAATATCATTTTAATTAATTTCAATTTATATAATACTTGGAAAAACTACATAATTTCTTTTTATTCGTATTGTCGCGTGTTCGCGGTTCGACCAAGATACTGAGAGACAAACAAACTAAAAATTTCTTATAAATACAATTTATTACTCTAAAGACATATAAAGAAAAGAAATAATAAAAATAATAATGAAAATACGTATATATATAAAACATACAGAATAGTATAATAAAAAGGACAAGATTTGTTTAATGGTGGTTAAATTAGAAAAAACCCGGAATACAATCAAATTTACTGAAACCGTTGCTATGACCGCTCGAAC
Source organism: Lycorma delicatula (assembly GCF_047948215.1). Lineage (NCBI taxonomy): Eukaryota > Metazoa > Arthropoda > Insecta > Hemiptera > Fulgoridae > Lycorma > Lycorma delicatula. Next base: position 75,326,662 of record NC_134456.1, read on the forward strand.
CTAATAATGCATTAACAACAATATAACACCAGAAAATGATGAAGTTCATTCAATTCAATTTTTGCAAGTATTATTACTTTTACTGTTTACAATAGAACTAACCTACACTTTACTATCACTTTCACTACTGTTTACCATTAACTCACCGAACTTTTTTGTTTTGAGTCCATCAGTTTCATCCCCCCCCCCCTTTGGAGTCAGGCCCGAAACCAAGCATAAACACAGCTCCAGCGAGTGCCATTGCCTCAAATTGCCTGGTCGAGAACTGACGTTCTCCCCAGACAGCCAGGACTAAAAAATTAATCGCCATGCCTCTAATGAGGGAACCTCGTAGAGATCTCCCCACCGGGACTCTGGTCTTGACGCCACGCTCCAAATAAGGAACACCAAAGGGAACCCCCATCGGGAATAGGGTCTTTCTTTGCTCCCCCTATCGAAGTTCGATTGGAACACTAAGGGAGTCCCTGTACAATCACCGGCAGCGGGACAACTAAGCGGCCCACCCTTCCTGAAAAAAGCTGTTCTAACCCAGATTTTCCCCAAAACACAGGAAAAGTTATAAAGTCATTATTTGGTCTTGGTCCTACAGCCGCGTCCCCCGAGAGAATGCCCCCGAGAATTACCAAGAGTACATTTGGCCTCCGTTGGGCAATCCTCACGTACATGCCCTTCAATCCAACAGTTGAAGCAATGTCCTCGCCTATCAGGACCGCCACAAGAACCAGCTCGGTGCCCAATCCCCCAACATCTACAGCAACGTTGCTCAGCTGACGTCCTTGAAACCTGGCAAGACAACAACCACGCAATGCGGATGCGGCCATCCTTCAGCAATTTATCCAGGAGCAGAGGCGGACCGCCACCATCGCCACTTTTGTGTCCCAAAATGAGGACCGCAGGTAGAGGACATCTATCGTCACTAAGTCTCTAGCTGTCTTGCGGATATCACGCACTAAATCCATCTCAGAGGTAAGGACGTATACGTCCTTTATGATGAAGTAAACACGTCGAACGCACCTACCGGCCGTAACTGTCGTACCATCCACCTTGTCCAAAATTTGCCGGCGTAGCTGCTCAGCAACATCTCCAGTGTCCGTAACTCTGATGTGACTGACCGTAACAGCGAACAACTTGTATTCACCCACTATTCACGTTCGAACACTCGTGACGTTCTCTTCACTGGTTATAGCCGGCTTATTGATATCGCCGTCACCGCAACCGCGTAGGACACGGACTTGCAAAACAACTCACTGTTATAACGATTACGCCGAATACAACCCCGGAGAACTTTTCACTGTTCTTTGTCTCTGGAAGTATTTATATCCCCTGGCCTGCAGAACCAGTATCCATCTTATCCTTTATCCCTTTAATTGTTGTAGCGTAATAATTTTCATCATTCGCGCTCTTACATTTTTCTATAAATTCTTATTGCGATCAGGTAACCCTTCTGATCGAAAAACAGCTTTTTAATGCGCCATTGTTGTAATTATAAACAACAGATTGTTGAACGGACCTGTTAGAGGAAACCACTGCTCATACAGCAAGACAATCACTGAATTTCCACAGAGAAATGTTTCCCGGATGTCTTATTTCACAACGAGGAGATATCCTATGACTTGCACGGTTACTCTACCTTGCAGCGCGTGATTTTTCTCTCTGAGGACATTTAAAGGCTGAAATCTTTAAAAAGAAGCCAAGTACCCTAGATCATTTAAAAAGCTACTATCTATCAAAAAATCGCTGGAATACAACTGGAAATTACATGAAAAGTAATGCGGCATTTTGGGAAAGGTTACAGACCTGTATATAGGTCGGCATATGATTTTTAAAAATTAATAAAAGGTATGTGAAAATAAATGGCAAACTCTGTTCTTTCAAAATATATTTAACTTTTTTAAATTTTTTTTGCAGTATCTATTTTATTTAATTTCAAATCGGGGAGTTATTTCTGCCGGATTCTGTATACGTTAAAAGAAAGAGAAATACTTCAAGTTTCTTACCTGTTCACTAGATTTCGATGTGTATTTTCTTCATTGCCCTCCAGACATCAAGATGATATTCAGTTTCTTGGCATTCATGACGGAGAACATCCAGCGTGAGAGAAGAAACAGGTACAATGATCATTTCTTTTAAATGGTCCAGAACTTAAACGGAATAAACTTGTGTTTTTACATAAGTCCAAAAATAGAAATCCCGGGTATAAGGCTTAAAGACCGTGGGGCCAGGCAATCCACTCTCCTTCTCCGACTCGTTGAGAAAATATTTCATTAAGAAAATTCTGCACGACTGCGGTAAAATGCGGAAGAGCTCTGTTTAACTGGGAAATTGAATTATCCGATATTTGTAGCGCTGCATACCCTTCTAAAATATCCAGGACGATATTCTCCGTTACTGTTTTTCCAAAAAGAGGGGTCAATAATTCTGTTTCGTTCAATAGCGCACCATTTATTTACTTTTTCACTGTTGATGTTCAGAAACGGCATGTGGCGTTCTGTATCCCATATACAAACACTATGCCGATGTACTAATCCAGAAACAAGAAACGTTGCTTCATCACTGAAAATTAAACTTGTTTAAACAATTATTATCATTGTTCTCTAATCTATCCAGAATGTCTACAGCAAAATCAAATCGTTTCACTTTGTCCTGTGGATAAAGTTATTTTAACACCTGAATTTGGAGCGAAACGTAACCGCCTTTATAACACATTGTGAAAGGTATTTTTAGGAATGCCCAGCTGTCTAGAACACTTCCGCATGGATTTCTTCAGGCCAGGCAAGAAACTTGTTCGCAGTGCTTCAATCGTTTCATCAGACATTAATGGCCGTCCTGGACTGCCATTAATTCAGTAGGCAATTCAATTTCTTCAGTAGGCTGCCCCTGTTTATTTGAGTTGTTTGTCCCATCGCTGAATGTTATTTTCAAACGTTGGGGGGGGGGGGGACGATCTTTATTGGAATCATCATTGGAAACACAATGCGTACGCTCTAGCTTTTGCACACAAACTTAAAGTGTTTTTCTCTTTCCTTTAACGTACAGTTCATCTGTTTACAATATTTCGTTCCGAAGCTATAACATATTATGCAAATATTAATTTTGTACCATTTACGTAAAATATATAAATATATTACTAGTTTTTTTGTTTATTTATAAATTAATTTTTCAGTAAATCCTAAAAAGAAAGCAATCTGCATTTATGAATAAATTATACAAGTTGAGGAATATTAATAGCGTTCTCAAAAATCAATTATTTTCTTAAATTAGGCTACTACTAAAACAAATGAAAATGAAAGTGAAGGAGAAATACAAAATTGGAAAAGGAGTGAACGGGAAGAATAAGCGTAAATGTAAAGGTGGTGAAGTTATTTTACAAGCATAATAGAAACGAATGTGGTTTAATAAAAAAAATTTACTGCACTTGTTCCATTTAAAAAAAATTAATACTAAAAACAAAAATTGTACTTTATATATGAAGAGAAGACGTATAAAACTTCGTTTTTTTAACGAAAGCAATTTTGCTTTATAAAATAGCTATGCAGTAAAACCCATCCAATATTCAATTACAGGATTATATAATAAAATACCTTTATACAAAATAACAATTCATTTCTCTTTATATTTTAAATAAATTTGTTTTCTTTGAATATTATACAATGTAAATTATAGATTGTTTACTTTTTCTTTGGATACGGTTTATACATGGAACTTTTATAAGCTCATGGGGGGGGGGGGGAGTACAATCTACTGTAATAGTAATACTACTAATACTACTAGTACTTTTACAACGGAGACTGCGTTGTAAAGCCGGTAAAATAAAACATAAAAGAGTCTCGGAACTCATTTGTCACTGGAGCAAACTCGTTTTCAAGGCTGACTGATCACAGAGCATTGCATGGAATGAGTTGTCCAAGCAAACTGAAGGCACGTTATATTGTGCCGGTCCGCACCGACTATTAGACACGATTCTCATGTACTCTGAAATCAGTGGCACGATTGTAGTGAACTTGGTTAGATCTAACAACGTTTATTCTGTTGTGACTTACATCGTAAACTTAATTCTCAACCGACCTTTGTGATTACAAAAGAAGATCCACAGAGGATACGAAAAGAACAGTAAAATAAAAATATTAAAAATAGGTATAGTTAACCAAAAATTCAAATATTTCGGTAGCTTTTGTACCATTGAAAGTGTAAGTAAACTATTTTTTGGCATTTTTATACTTATGCAAAATTTAATAATCAATCCCCAATTTGAGTTACTAATTTAGTTAATCTGTTTTATTTTGTTTACGAGTTTATTTATTTCTTTTACTAACTGTAATTTTTATTTCGCTGATAATGTTATTAACATTACATCTATACAAAAACTCCTAAGGCGGAGGTAGATTTCACCGATGCTAAGTAGGGGATAAAAAAGATTTCCACCTTAAAGTTAAGAAAAACTTTAAATTCACTCAATATGACAATGGCTAAATGTCGTAAAAGTTTCACATGTTTAGCAAATGAGAAGCCCCATGTTACAATTCCAACAATATTTTGTTCATCCCTTCACATAAGGATTGGTCATATCAAAAACTATAACTGACAAAAGTTTTAAGAAATGTTTAAAGGATTAACAACCAGTCTAAACCGATTCTATACTGTGTCTATTAAGGAAGGTATTATTTTTTTTGGTCTTCGAAACCCCATTTTATCCATCCCCTGGACCAATGGTTGATATCAAAAAACTTTACTTACACAAGTTTTATGCCCTTATCCAAAGAATAGAAGGAACTTTAAACGAATTCGATATTTTACTTAATAAGAAAAGTTATACAGATATTTCGTTTTTTTTCTCGAAAAATCCTGTACATTTCTTCCTCCATGGTCCGATTTTGGACGTCAACAAACTCCACCAAGTTATTGGGACGACTTATTGTTAAGGAAAAATTTGAAAGTAATTGGCGCAAAATTACGGCAGTTATCGTGTCCACAAGAAAGTGGTTATATATATATATATATATATATATGTAAACTTTTGAGCTGACGGTGGTTTTGGGGTTTGCGGGTTTGCGGGATGTGAAACACGAATATGTCGAAATTTTCCGGAAGTCGAATCATGGTACCCATTACAATAGGTAGCCTTTTTTAATGAAATCTACCTAATAAAAGACGCCCTCTAATGACTCAAAAATTACTAAACCGAATTCGCTGAAAATTTCATAATTTATTATTATTTAACTCGGGAGTATTTACATATTATTCCAAAATATTTAACAATGTAATAACTATTTGAGGAAGTCGATATTAACAATGACAATCGATGGAAACGATACCTCTCGATATATACAACGACATTAAATTCAGTAAAAGAAGTTTTAGATTGTTTATTTATACATTTTTTTTTTAATGATTTATACAGTAGTGAGATTGGTGAGGTGTGCGCTCGCGCGTGCTGAACTGTGGAAACGATCTGGGAATAGCCAAGCATTGCAGGGTCAAGTAGTTTTTAATAAATGTGTACTTTTTCAGAAGTTTTCATTATTTACTTAGATAAAAATAATATGTTTACAACCTACTGGCTTAGGCCTTGTAAAGGCAGGTTGATTTTTATATGGATTGGAATCCTAGATTGTGGATACCGGAGTTCTTTTGCGGTTGGGTTTTCAATTAACCACACGTCTCAGGAATGGTCGACCTGAGTCTGTTCCAGACAACATGTTTGGTACATTTACACTGGTATAGTACTATAACAGACCTAGCAAGTCAATAGCAGTAATTGTATTTGTCTACGCGGGTGGTAGACACACACACGCGCGCGCGCACACAGAGAGAGAGAGAGAGAGAGAGAGAGAGAGAGAATCGGCAATAGCTGGAAAACTGGTTGGAGAAAACAACAATATATTTACAATCCTACACAATTAATTCATAGTCTGTTAAATTCATGATTGTATAACAACATTATGGTATTATTTTATCAAAAAGATCAGCATTTCATAGCGTTATCTCCACATAAATTCAACCAGAAAAAAATCATTTATTTTTTTCGGCATATATTGAGCTGTAATCAATCTATGCCATTCATTTTAAAAAATTTATTGCATGAGAGAGAGTCAAAATTAATTTAAATTAGAACAAAAGAAGTGTGGGCGATACCTAGTATATACACTTTTGAACAGAACGTTTTACTTTTTTTAGTAGTTGTAGAAATGCTTTTTATTAATTGGAAGAAGAGTTCAAAATTTCAATTAAAATTTAAAACAAATACTAATTCTGCTATCATGATGCAGAAATAATTTTTCACGAAAAGAATGAAAAATGTTCGAAAATCCTTTGAAAAAAAAAACAGATTTTTTTGTGGTTAATATCATCGTCAGTCATTTCGTATTAAATGACAGGTGTTTTGCAGTGATGCTTGACCCAGTTTTTTACCCTCTATGATTGGTGTATTTTCGTTCAGTTAATAGCATTTTATCAAGAACAATTTATTTGCTGAATTTGAATATCAACTGTCAAGTTGTAACTTCCATAAAATATTAGGAAAAGCTCCTCTCCTCTTTGTTTTTGCAAACGTTATTATAAATTCGTTATATATTACAAGTCAAGCTTGTTACAGTTTTGTTTTTACTTGTAATACTATTTTCATTTTTTAACATTTTTTACCTTTTTTTTTTTTATAAAAATGGTTGGCGTAAGTTATTAATAAACCACCTTTCGAACTAAAATTTGCTCTACAAACCAAATTATACCATACTGATAAACTTTTAATACCTCATTATAATGGAGAGTTGAAATAAACCATTATTCACTGGTATTAAATAAACACATCAATAAAGGTAATTACAATACGAAGTAAATAATACTAATATATTTCATTAATCGAAAACAGTAGATTAAAAAGATTAAGTAAGCACAGAATTTATGTCTAATGACTGTTACACGTAACTATATAAGTATTTGTTTAGTGAACCAAAGTGTTACATAAGATAAAACTACTGATAATTATTTAAATTACCTAACGATAAAATTTAACTTGCTGTAAACATAGATGAAACTGCAAAAACTAACTAATAAAAGTGATCCGATATTAATTACTTCCTATGTAGATCGGAAATGAAATTAAAATGCAATTAATTAAATTATCATATCTGACGATAAGTAAAATGTTATAACACGAATCTAATAGCTGTATAAATTTATATAATTTTTCCCTAAGTATATTATCCATCTAATGGTACGAAGAAAGAACAGTTATTGAAATAAATTTTAACTACAACATTCAAAAATCATTAACAAAATTTTTTACTTAATTTCTAAAATTATATTAAATTAAATTTTTATTGAAAGTTCAATATAACTATTTGTTTTTCTTCTTATAATTATTTTTTTATTTCTTAATTAAAATTTTAAATTAATTTATTTCTTTTGTATTTTTGTTTAACCATCGATAATATATTTATTATTGATTATTTTTATCCTAATTTTTATTTTCTGGTATTTTTATATTACCTTTATCTATTAAAAACGTTTTACTGGTTAAAAATGAGAAAGCATGCTTTGGGTTTGTTCATGAATGCTTTCATAAATTATAAAACTATATATAATGAGGAAATAAAACTTCAACAAAAGTTAATTAAATAAGTAAATGGAAAGATATGAGATAATGGTAAATATTAATTAACAAATCACACTGATCAGAGATTGTAAAACACACATTTCTAACAGTATCTCTAAAACTGAGCAAATAATAATTTAAATGACTGTTGTTATTTTTTGGAATGGGAAATTTGAACTGAAGTTACAGTGGTTTAACGTTGTTAGCTAATTTTATTAATTCAACTGAGGCTTTCTAAAACAGCAGATATGTATTATTATTACTTTTATTCTCTACACACCGTTAGAAATATTCATTTTATAGTGACTCCTAACTACGGTTTATTTATTAATTAATATCTTTTCATTTAATTAATTCATATAATTAATTTTAAGTTATTTCCTCAGTATTTAATAATGATTTCTTTGGCGCAATATTTAAAGGTAAATTTGAATATTAAAAAAAAATGAAATACTTAGAAAGGTTTCCATTGAAATCTCTCAGAAGGATATAAATATATACCAGGACACCCGTTTGTGTGTGTGTGTGTGTGTGTGTGTGTGTGTGTGTGTGTGTGTGTGTGTGTGTGTGTGTGTGTGTGTGTGTGTGTGTGTGTGTGTGTGTGCGATCACAGAGATCCCGGGAGAATTCTGCTAAACATATGCGTATTTCTCTCATTAAAATTATGAAAAAAGTACATATAAATATGGGCCCGAAAACGCTTCGTTAGCGAGTTACGGCTACTGAAAGATTTCGCCTCGATTTCTGCTTCTCCGCTGAAATGAAACCCAACTGAAATTCTGAGAAGGTAAATTAAGAGGTGAATTTAGTGGTTCCTTATTGTTTTACTCAATTTTTTTGTTTACATTCTATTTTGTAGAAAATAATGATGATAGTTGTGGAACCTATTTTTTTAAATTTTTAGATAAAAAAACTACACGAAACCACTAAATTCGCCCCTTAATTTACCTTCCAAGAATTTCAGTAGGGCTTCATTTCATCGGAGGAGCAGAAATCGGGGCGAATCTTTCATTGGCCATATCTCGCTAACGAAGTGGTTTTCGAACCCATTGTATATGAACTTTTTTCATTACTTTAATGAGACAAATACGTCTATAAAGTTTAACAGAATCCTCTCAGGACACTCTTACGTGTATATTTATATATATTTTATACAGTATACATAAATATATAATAAACATAAATTAGTAAGTACTAAGATGACTCCAAGAAACAAACGATAAAGTTAACAACAGGGAACGGAACGCAAGGATATCGAAGGGTGCAATACCCTCCTACTAATCGCAGTATACGGACTTACGTCCTTTGCTGCTGGATGATTCTAAATAGCTGGCGGGTTATAAACAGAAGGGGTAAGGAATTTCGCCTATTACGTCAGATTTTCTGGAGGTATTTGTTGGTTATCAGCACATATTACATGGACCGCGCTGGGAGGGGTTTGGCCAAACACGCTATTCTGTTGCTGATCTTGGAGTTTTGTACTTCATATTAAGAACATAAAAAAACAGAGAAAACACCAAAAAATTGTCATCAATTTAATGATGATTATTGTTGTAACAATCAAAATAACCTTTTATTTTTAGATTTTAAATAAGAAACTTTTAGTTAACGGTTTTTAAGGGGTCATTTAAGGACCATTTTTACCACGACGGAACGGAGACGGTATATGCATTTGGGGTAAGAAGTTGTGTGTGTTACCATTTTCTTCAAAAACTACTGGACAGATTTCGATACGGTTTTTTGCATTACAGAGGTATCACTTCACAGCAGGTTCTTAGATTAGTTTTAGATTATAAGCCGCCAAGGGGCGCTGCAGTAGATATATTTCTTCAAAACTGCTTCGTGAGTTTTTAAAAATTTTTAATTTTATCACTTGTATTGTTTTCCAGTTCGTTGCAAATTAAGTAATAGCATAAAAGTGAGTAGTGACAATTATTTTATTTATTAAAAAATGTAAAAAAAACAAACTTTAATTTAATTTTCGCACACACACACACACACACACACACACACACACACACACACACACACACACACACACACATTTAATTTCGAAAATTACGAAAAAGTTACAAAGAAGTAAAAAAGAAAAAAGGATTTAAAATGTTGATACTAAAATTAATAATAAAGCCTCCATATTTTTAATATCATCAATCAAAACTATGCTGAAGGAAAAGGCAGCAGTTTTCAACTTTAATGGTAAAACTTGTTAAAGCAGGTCACCATGATTTATGTAATAAAGTTTTTAAAGGGATGGGTTGAGCGGTACCGAGAAGAATTCATTGATATAATATCAAAATACTGCAACACAACGATGGATTAATAAAAAACTTAATTTCATACAGTGAATTTTTATAAATAAAAACAAAAAGTTTCAGTAAAAAAATTAAAAAAATACATAATAAAATTTAAAATAATTTGAAAGTACGTAGTCCATAGACGATCGTTTCCTGCTAATATTTACAATCGTGGACACTACTATGGAAAAAGAAAATTAAAACTTGGCGTTACGTAATTAATATTTGCCTAAGTTACGTAAGATATTTCGGGGTGGAGTGTCAATTGTTATCATTTTAACAAACATATTTTATATTTCAAACCATCGTCACCGATTTAATATTTCAAAATGATAGACAAAGTAGTATTGAAAGTTTCTTTATCCAGAAATTTTTACGTAATCTAACCATTCGACAAAGAAAAAAAAAACAGCGGTGTTTGTTGGACGTAAAATCAACACACGCTATACTAAATATTTTACGATTCCATTTCAATGTTTCCGAATGTGTGCCCGCTATAGATTAAAAAACTACTGGACCGATTTACGCGCGGGGAAAAAGGGAGAAAGGGAAAATCGAAAAAGGTAAAAGGGTCGAAGGGATATGGAAAAAATAAAAAAGTGGAAATGGAGAAAAGTAAAAACAGGAAAAGGAAATGAAAAGGGGAATGGATCAAAAAGAAAAGGGAAAAGAGGAAAGGGAAATATATATGGGGAAAGGAATGTGAAAGGGGGAAAGGGAATATGGTAAAGATAAAAATTGGAAAAGAAAAACGGTGAAAAAGGAAAGGGGGAAAGGTTAAATTTTGTGAAGTTCCGTAATGTTAATTTTTTTGATGTATCAAACTTTCAATCGTGTTCATTTAATCTATATATATATACTCAAATCTAGCAATAGGGAAACATTGCCCGGTCTGCTAGTATTTACATAATGAAAGAAAATAGATATTTTTATAAATTTTCTCAATTAATTGTGGCTTTTTTTATTAATTGTAAATCTTAAATAAACCCTTTTGTGTAGATCTTAATTTTTCTTAGGCAATCATTCACTCCGGAAAATTAATATTCTAAAATCTTTCATAAGGGATCAGATTCGAATGTTTTTAACTTTGGTTTTCTATTATTTTAAATTAATTACCAGGTGAGAAAATTATAAGCATAATTTGGCGAAAACAAAAATAACTTCAAGGCGTACAGGTAATAGGGATTTCTGATCTTTTATTCTGTATAAATAAATAAAAATAATTTCTAAATTTATTAAAATATAATAGTAATGAATGGTTTGTAAATTGTTAATGAATCAATAAATTTGTTTTAAATACTCTTAGTTTTACGTAATTTTAACTTTACTTAATTAACAATTAACCTCGTTTAATAATTATAATACATTAATAAAAAATAAATTAACAATTAAAAAAAAAGAAAAGAAATCGAATAAAATCTTATACCCCAATTATTTTTCCGCTCCAATAAATTATTGACTATGCAATTTAAGGGTAGATATTGAATCTTCTTCTGGTTATACAATGTTCTATCCTCATATCAATGCTAACTTTCTCCACGTCTTCTCAAACTATTTCCTTAATGTTAAACTACTTCTACCTTTATACGCACGATAAACCACCCCTTAAATCGATGTGTGCAGAAATATGTAGGAAACTTATCCATATCCAGATATATATACCTTACATAAAACTAACAATAATATCTTATAATAGGGTGACCTTATTTCTCGATTGTTTCTTTTTTATATGTTAACTCAAACAATAGTAACCTATATTTTTCTCTTAAATAAAAGAAATTTTAGTAAAATACAATAATTTTTAAAATCAAATACTCCATAATTTTTAAAATCAAATACTCCATCAGTTATCGTTATCATTTGTAATACGTAACTATTACAAGTCTTATATAACAAGTTTCTTAACTTTTTATAAAACGAATGCAATCTTCTGCATTCGTATTTTGGTTTTTAAACCTGCTTTTCCTTGATTTTCTGAGCTTAATTCATTATAATCATCTGCTGTTCCACCTGGCGGCAGGTCCCTTAACTCACTCCTGTTTTCATCCATTTCTGCACCAAGCCTTCTCGTCTCCTTGTAGTTTCCAATCTTCACCTAATCAATTAACTTCATCCTTAAACCTCGCATCTTTTGTTCTACTGACCCTTCAAATGGAGCTGTCAATATTCCACTTTCTTTTACTATATCTCCTAACATGTTTTTGTCTTTTGTATACTTCCCGCCTAAGTACTATTTCTTCTTTAATCTTATTACTTCCGTACTTCTAATCTTATCCATCTATTTAATTTCCTCCATTCTTCTCTACATCCACATCTCAAAAGCGTCAATACATACAGTTCTCCTTCATCCTCTCAATAATGCTTTACTTCCATACAAGACAATCCATACACAGCATTTGATTAAACTCTTCCTTAACTCTGAAAGTCCAGACTTTTACCGCAAAGTAATATCTTCTTTCTGAAGGCTTCCTTTTCCATCGCTATCTTTCCTTTTATTTCAATTGTGTTCTTTCAGTCCTCTGTCACCAGAATCCCTAAATATTAATTAATAATTCCTTAGTTCACTGTTCTTATTTCTTTTGCTCTTATCATTAAGTTATATTTGTTGTTTACTTTCACTAATTTATTTTTATATATTTAAAAAAATTATTTTCACATTACATATATTGATTAGAACCCCCATCACGGCTTCGCCCGCTCTATGTGGTTACTTGCGTTTCGCGTTTAATTTAATTTTTTTAGTCGCGTAACCGGAGGCAGGTGTAGCCAGTCACATATACAGTAACAGTGGAAGTCGCTCTGTTGGTTGAGCCGTCGCGCCGTACAGAGTTGGACCACTTTAAAAATACAAATTTAAAAAACCCGAAAATGTTTTTTTTTTTTTAGAAATTTACCTGAAAAATATTTACAAGCCCAAATCGAGTAAGTATCTCGTTTAGTATAGTTGAAAATGAGAAAAATCTGCAATCACAAAATTTTTAATCTTTTTTCATCCCTTTCAGGGTTGTAAATTGTTAATGGAATCAATAAATTTGTTTGAAATACTCTTAGTTTTACGTAATTTTAACTTTGAAAATAAAAATAAAATTTAACGTTAAAATAAAATTTTAACGTAAAGTAACTTTTAAAAATCTAGAAATCCAGATGAAGATTATACACACCAAAAATCAAGTTGATATCTTGATTTGTTACCGAGAAATTAAAACAATAGCTGGTTGTCAAACAAAATTCAAAAACCAATTTTAACTGTTTAAACTCGGAATTTAAAAAAATATAGAAATTAGTTTTTAGATATTCAAAGTTTAAACACACAAAAAATCAAGTTGATATTTCCATTTGTTAACGAGAAATTAAAAAAAAAAAAAATAGTAAATTTCATTGTTATACCATTTTAATCCTTTATTCTCAGAATTTCAAAAAATCCTATTTTATTGTACACTTATATACTGTAAGAAGAACGTGTAAACAAATTTTTATAAATTTATGTATAGTAGTTTATGCTGGGTGTCGATTATGAATCACTTACATGATATTTTATAAAAAAAAATGTTCTTTATATTTCTTTATTTTCATTTCATATTCTTTCATTCCTTCTTCTACGGCTGCAAAAAATGTTCGAAGCGCGATTGTACAATCAGCTAGAATTAGCATATCATCAACAAAACTTATGCATCTAATTTTTCGTTCTCCTAAACTTATTCCTTTTTCAATTTCTTCTTATACATTTCGTAATAACTGTATTTTTAAAAAAAAGTATTTATTTGAAATATAGGAATTTTTAAAATCAATATTACATTAATTATGGTTACATTTGTAGTGTGTACTTATTTATTTATAAAAAGGGAAAGGAGGACGTATTTGATTTTTATACCAGTTTTCCCTAGTTTTTTGAGCTTAGTTAGCAATATTTATTATTTTTTTATTTTTATGTTTGAATACAATCTTGACGTTAATTTGTTAAATAATATTTCTAGGACATTACGTAAACGTACAGTCAACTTTTCAGTAAATTTGTATGAATTAAAATTGTTTTGAGGCCTTTGAAACACTGAGTAAAACAAAAACCTTATTATTTTAATAATTAATTAGATCGCGTTCTATAGAAAACAAGGATTTCATTCACAGACCCTTTCTTCGTTTTATTTTATTTACGTTTTTTACACATTGTTTCAGGTTTCTTTTAAATGATATGTTATAAAAGAAATATAAATTACTTTTTTACTTGCTTTTCTTTATCTCACAATGATTTTTTTTCATGTTTGTTCTAAAATTTTGCATCCTTAATTTAAAATACTTCCTGACAGTGCCGATTGATGAAATCTTGTACAGTTACTAAGAAAGGGTGACAATACAATATTCCACCATTATTTTTACAAACATCCCCCTTTACGGAGGTAAATTAAAGATGGAAATGAAGGATGCGGATGTAAAAAATTACAAAATATGCAAAACGGCTATGCGAGGTGGCAATGTATGATAATAATTTGATTAAACTATGACTAAAAAGTATAAAGCTAGTTTTTAAAACATTTTGTAATATTATTTTAAATTTAGTTATTAAGAGATTGCACAAAATGAAGAAGAGGGAACAAAAGTTGCCATATCCAGTTAAGACCAAGAAATCTCGAAAAAGTAATGAATATTTTACAGGAAGTAGTGATAAGCCGTAATAATATTTCCGAAATTCCACTTAGAAAAAAGATCCTGTAAAAATTCATTAATAAATCAAACGATCAGCTGAAACAAATTTTCTAAATGTTACTCAATCCAAAAAAAATCCCGCTTAAAAATAGTAGGAATTTTTAGGGTAGTCTTCTTTCTTTAATTACTGCTATGAAACTACAAAATTTTATTTACACTTTATTCATACTGATTTTTCTATAGACAACTGAACATTTTTTAAATTTCAAAACAACAAATGTTGATAGCTGAAAAATTTGTTCTTTTTTTCTTGTAGAGCAATTTTCTCCTGTTGTTAATGAAATTATAATAGCAGAACCTTTTACATCCTTATTTCACTCTCGGAAAATTCTTGTCATGGCATGCTTTAACATCCTCTTAACAATAACAGCGTTCCCCCACATCTTGAAAGTCAGTAAAGGTTTTGAAGAATCACCGTATGTCAGGAAAATTTATTAAAATTTGTAAAATGTTAGGGAAATTTGAAAAATTTTATTTGAGCAAAAAAATTACTAAAAGATAAAGACTACTTATGTATTTTCCTTACTGAAGAGGCTTCAATCATTGGAAAAATCAAAGAAAATTTTAGTAGAAACTCGTTTCGCAACTAATAAATCGGATTCAAGTTTGAAATGTAAAAAAGTAAAGTATACATTTGAGATTGAGTTTTGTGCAGGAATTTTGATTGTTCAGTGATTGTTTAATGTTAAAGACAATTTTTCAATGTATAATCTTATTATATATACAACTAGCGTGGACGCTAGAAATTAAGAGTTCGACTCCCTGCTTAAAAAAATTAATTGAATCCAATAAAATATTATTAAGATTTTATTGAACTGGACAATATTCTAGCCAAATACTATCCAGCAATTTTTCAATAACATTCGCCTGGATTCAACAGATTTCTTCAATGTGCAACCTTAATAAATCCTACCAAATTTTATTCAAATTAGATAAAGGTCCAGTCAAATCTAACTTGACCTGATTAACTTAACATTGAATCGATTGGATTCAATGAACTTTTTATAGCAAGTCTGCAAATTAATATTACGTATCTAACACATTTTTCCCAATGAATAAGTAAGTATTCAAGTTAGTAATTAATATATACGTGTATTATGGGTGTGCGAGTAATACTCGACGTTTTCGAGTATTTTTTGGGTCGAGCTGAGTATTTTAGAACTGAGTAGAGACGAAACCCACCGGGTTAGTCTAGTGGTATACTCTGTAGTTTACTTAAGGGAAACACTCTTACCGCATTGCCGTGGGAAGCTAACCCTGAGTATCAGCCAATTATTATGGCTCCAAACTCTATAAACTGGTGGACAGGTACTTACTGGCATTCAGGGACCAGTGTGGCAGCGAATTGCAGCCTAGACGAAATAAATTTTATTTTTGGATGACATATATATTTTTAGTAGTTGACGAGGTGCGCCTACCCATTTTAGCAAATGTATGTCAAGTGAGCGGTTGGGACACGTAAGCCGGTAGTGTATAGCACCACGCTTAGTCCTCTCACGCTGTTAGGTAAGCTCTAGAAGCTATGTTAGGATACTGGTCGTTAAACTGTTCGAGGCTCAGTTGCAGTTTGTGGCACAGATATTAGGTCTTATGTTTTAGGATGACCGAATGGGGTGGTGGCGGTAGAAATGCCAAGCAAACCAATCAATGGTGAACTCGTCATCGGAAATCAGCTGATTTGGATTTCGAAAGTTCAAATCCTAGTAAAGGCAGTTACTTTTACACGGATTTGAATGCTAGATCGCGGATACCGGTGTTCTTTGTGTTGGGTTTCAATTAATTACACATCACAGATATGGTGAAACTGAACAAGACTACACTTCAGTTCACTTAAAGACGAGTATTTCAATACATTTTTAATTAGAGGTATTTTAACACTCTTATATTCTCCATCCCAAATTATTACTGTAAATAAGATTAAAATATTTCTACTCTGAAATATATTTTAATATTTCATTGATTAATTTTGTATTGATGATATTAAAAATATCACCAGTTTTTTAATTTTGAAGTTGAAAAATCATAATTGAATCGTTTATTTCACAATTTCGCTACATTTCATATGTATATTATTGCACAAAACAGGTTTTTGAAATAAATAATTCAATTATGAGTTTTTTTGAACGCTGTATGAAAAAATATCGTTAAACTTCATCTATATCATGGTTATTTTAGTGAGAGAAAATTCTGAAAATAGCCAGTAAAACAGGGAAAATCATCATCATCATGGATTAGCCTCAGGGAAAATCACTTTAAAAATTTTGGGGGAACCCTGAATAATAATGAAAGAAAGAAATGATTTTATTTTTTAAATTTATCCAAAATATTTTTAAAATTTCTTATACTTTATGAATTATTCATGGATTAATTATTTATCTTTATTTTGTAAATTCTTTAGGGTTTAGGAAGTTAAAGAAATGTCCTGAGGTAAAAATTAAAATAACTGCATACTTTTGTTTATAAAATACTAACGTAGCAAGTTGTGAATTAAAATATGTATTTTTATTTGGTTGTTAGCTGTTACGGTGAATTACTCAAATAACCGAGTGAAGACAATGTTTATGCTTATTTATAATATACAATAACATTTTTGAGAAATAAATGAAAAAAGAAGAAAAACGCTTTAGGCGTTTCAACAGTTTTATTGCATGATACATTTATGCGTATAATTTTTTAAAACCCACACGCAGCTCGTTCTATAACTTCTACTCCGTTACTTGTTACCAGCAATTTCGGAAATAGATGCTCAAATATGAATGGAATTAAGATTGTAGGATTAGAAAAGGAGGAATAAAATTCCTTCCTTTAGGATTACAAAAGGAGGGATGGTACAGTAATACAAAATGTTTAATCTTAACGTTACATACCGACAAACACCTCTGGCTTTCTACTCGTACAATATTATAACTACATGATTAGACCCGCAATTCGTCAAGCCGTGTAGCGAATCATTACCGTTTCAAATTGGTTGACGTTATTACTCCACTGTGAACATAGTATACTTCCTTATGTTACCAAACCGATCGTTCTTGGTTTTCTTATAACCTTCTGCTTTTAATGTCTTTCATTTGTTTTCAGAAGCTCTTTTGGTAGTTACCCGATTTGAAATCTTAATATTCTATACCCTGACAGGTGGAAATAAAAATATGTAATTGAAAATGAGATATATCCAGAAGTCGTTTCGATGATTATATCTTTAACTACATTAAAATGCTTTCATATACTAGTATTTATGAATTTAGTTTTCCATAGATTTCAGACAATTTATAGATTAAAATTTTAAATAATTCAATTTAATAGTTTAGTTTTAACGTTTTTTAAAATGGAGAATTTATACTACTTTGGATATTCCTTTCATCTATAAAAAAATTCCTTTCGGCACGTCGGAAGGGGAAGGTAGATTTCATCGGTGCTAAGTAGGAGATAAAAAAGATTTCAATCTTAAAGTTAAGAAAAATTTCATATTTACTCAATACGACAATGGTTGCATGTGAAAAAAGTTTCACATATTTAGCATAAGACAAGCCCCCTTTCTTCTTACAATTTCAGCAAAATTGTGGTCATCCCTTGCCGTAAGGGTTGATCATGTAAAAAATTGTTTCAGACAAAAGTTTTAGGTAATGTTTAAAGGACTAAAGTCCACTTTAAACAGATTCGATTCTGTGACTATTAAAGGACTATGATATTTTTTGTCTTCGAAACCCCACTTTTTCCACCCAATGGGCCAATGGTTGATGATAAAAAACCTTTACTGAGATACGTTTTAGGCCCTTATTCAAAGAATAGCAGGAACGTTAAACGAATTCGATATTTTACTTAATAAGAAAGTTATAGTTATATTTTGTTTTTTTTCGAAAAAGTCCTCCCATTACCACTCCCATGGTCCGATTTTGCCCACTAACGAACTCGACCGAGATTTTAGGTCATTATATTTTATGTCTAAATTTGTATAAAGTGATTGGTAGAAAATTACGGCAGTTATCGTGTCCACAAGAAACTGAAATATATATATAACATTTTGAACTGACTGAGTTTTTAGGACCTGGGGAATATGAAACACAAAGATACGTCGAAATTTTCCGGAAGTGGAATCATTGTACCTTACAGTAGGTAGCTTTCTTAAGAAATCTACCTAAAAACATGCTTTAACAACTTTCTGTTAAAATTTCCAGTATAAGACTTAAATTTAATTTACATATGAATAACAGTTCAATTTTATTCTTTACGCCTACAACATAACTCTGCGTATTTAAACTATAATTTATACTACATTGGATTAAATGAAAGCTCGAGTTAAAAACTCATATAATTATCCAGTAGGGCTCGCTTTGCTCGCCCAACCGTCTTGCCAGGGGGTTCTGCCTCCTGACTGTCGACACGTTCGTATCCTCATGTTTGTGAGAATATCAAGGATTTTACGGAAACATTTTAAGAAAATAAATATTATTGTTTCGCCGCGATGAACTTATTGTAGTGATTTTTAGTGACTATACCTCCATTTATCGATCCACAAATTATGGAAGCAAAAGTCCATCTCAATAGACATTTTCAAGGAGATCATTCATTCTTCAACTTTAAAAAAAAAAATCTGTGCTCATTAGCGTTTACGCAGTAAATTTTCGCGGTTTACGGCCTTAATATGCAATAACTGTTTAGAAACTGGTGTAGAAAAGTTGTAAAAACTTCAAAGTTCCTAAAAATGTATATTTATCAGTTCTGAATTTCAATTTTATATGTTTCATTTAAAATTTATTTAAAATAAAAAACAAAAACAAAAAAACAGAAATTTTAAAATCTTTGATAACCGATAACTTTTAATATCGATCGACAACATATGTTTCTTATTTGGTATATCGATAAATAATTAAAAAATAAATCTTTTGGCTATTTCAGAAAAAAAATCCATCTATTACAGCAGCCAGATTTTTCCAATAGAAATGTGCAGTTTATTACCGCATGAGAAGTCGCATCGAAAAGAGAAAAAACATAAAAATAACCCTTGCAATAAATAGAAACGTTTTACTGAATTAGATTTTTTTTGTATACTATGGGGTCCCCTTAATCTTGCATTTCAAAGATATCAACTCCTTTTTTATATATAGTATGTATATGAATATACATAACGGGACAACCGGATGATCAAACACTATGCAAACGTTAGCCCTTAAACTGCTAGCAAATACGCTATTTGAATTCTTAAAATTGGTCGTAAATTTTAAGTAAATTTCGGAAAAATAACGGATAGCTGAATAAATGAATGATCCAAGGTATAACTTTTTATGCAAACGTTTGCAATCAACATAGTAAAAAATAAGCCGATTGAATTTTTAAAATAATTCATACTATACAAATAACTGAATTTCGGAATAAGATAAAGACTGGATAACCGGATAATTGAAAGTATAGAAGAAAAGCACCCTTGCTTAAATACATAAAACACCACCCTTGCAATAAATAGAAAAATTTTGCTGAATTACATTTTTTTTTGTATACCTACGTGGTCCTTAATCTTGCATTTCAAAGAAATCAACTCCTTTTTTATTTATATAGACATTTATAAATTATATGTAAATATATATATATATATATATATATATATATATATATATATATCTGTACCTATAAAGTAACTTTAGCTTTACTTTTTCCTGTTTTAGCTTCCAGGAATCACCGTTCTGGTGTTACTTCGGAGGATGATATGTGTGAGTGTAAATGAAGTGTAGTCTTGAACAGTCTCAGTTCTACTATTCCTGAGATGTGTGGTTAATTGAAACCCAACCACCAAAGAACACCCGGTATCCACGATCTAGAATTCATATCCGTATAAAAATAACGGATTTTACTAGGACTTGAACGCTGGAAATCTCAACTTCCAAAACAGCTGATTTGGCAAGACGCGTTCACCACAAGACCAACCGGATGGTTTATCTATAAAGTATCTTGTCCTGACTGACTGTGACTGACGCCCAGTAATATAATATATCATATCGTCGAGTTCCGTTGCGATGGAATTCAAATCTACGTTCAGTGAATTTGATAAGATTCATAGAAATCTTGTACGCAGTGTATTAATTATTGTTTTATTTCTAGTTTATTTTATTTTGTATAGCTCTTAGTAGCGGTAAGATTTTCGGTATGAATGGGAATTAGGTTTATAATTATTATGATTATTTTTTATATCATTATCTTATCTAGGTTTTGTCTCTAACAGAATAATTAAAAATAACAAATTAACTCACAGACGACCAGTTTTTTAGTTATGTCTATAAAATGTTGATTACGTATTTGTTATAATTAACTTATATTTCTAAATAATAATTTTGTTATTATTAGGGCTCCAAAGTTGTCTCTAAGTATCGCTTAAGCGGTCTAAGATAATCCGGAACACGTTTGATACCATAGTACATAAGAAATAGTCAGTGTAATCTGAAAATTAAAAGAATGAGGCACTCAATTAGCATGATTCAATCGAATATCTGATATTAACAATCAAAGCGTATTAGTATCACAAGATTTGAACGGTTCTCTAGAAAACAAAAATTACATTTTTTTTATTACATTTCATCCAAAGCATGAAGCCGAGTTAGAAATTAGTTACGACCAAAACAGTTCTTCGGAATGCAACTTTCTTTACATTAGAGCCATTAATATTCGGAATACTGGCAAAGAAACTATTCCCTTACTACTACGCAAGAACGTAAACAAAAGTTCAAATCTATTAATTCTGTTATTTTCATGCAATATAAGGAAACTGCATAGAAAATTCTGCATTTAACTGCATTTAATTCTAGTACATAAAATATATGTATATATATATATATATATATATATATATATATATATATATATATATATAAAAGTTCTAAAATAATTACTACGATAGGTTAAAACAAGCTTTGCATGCTCGCACTAGAATAAATATCCTGGGCAGGTTCCAGATTTCTCTTTCTTTTTTTAGATTAAATTTTTTTTGTTCCAAGTACACTCCTTGTGGCGGGCTTAATAATAAAATATAAATGAAAAAGGTTTAATGTCGTGTGCAACAATTTTGATTAATATATATGATTAGAAATTAACCCAGTGAAAAAAAAAATTAAAACCTTTGAAAAAAATAACATTTTCGATATTTTAATAATACAGTTTTCTTTTTAATACCTATAAAATAATATTCACCTCAAATATGAACATAACGGTTTCTATGTGGATTACATTTTTATAAAATACATTTTACTACCGGGTTTTAAAAAATATCATATAAAAAATAAATTTTCCGGATCCTCGATGTAACCTATAATTAAATAAGGGATCAAAATATTTTCCGCTGTCGCTTATTATTATTTATTACCGATATTTTATGGTAAGTTTTTATTTATTAAGAAACTTCCATACTTACATTAATACTATTTCATAAACTTATTCATTTTATATAGTATTACGTATTGTCTTAAACTATTTTTTTTTGTTTATTTATTACTTTCATTTCAATTACGCTGTTCTGATCAAAACTTTCCACGGTTCATCCAAGGAAATACTGGTACAGATTTTTTTTAATCGGTGGAATAGCGTACTTATTCATATTTCTAAGGTGCACTGTATAATATGTTTTTAAAAAAATATCTGAATAAAACATTCTATTTACATAAAATATAGAACAGAAACCTTAGTTTATAAAGATGCTGTCTTGCGTAATACGGTTTGCCCTACTATACACAATTTTTCAATCTACAGAAAATAATTTTAACCTTTGTGAAGACTTTTTCATTGATTAGAATTCTAACACAAAAAATTATAATGGGTCTAAAGGTGCGATATATATAATTTGTAATATTTTTAACAATTAAATCATATCTATATATTAAAATAATTTAGTAAACAAGCTTAAAAAAAAGAAAGAAAAAAAAGTTCTTTGCACTCATTAATTTAGGTAGCGATTCCTTGGGGTTTTAAACACTCATTACACATCAGGCCACATATAACCAGCATGCACCAACCACGCTCACTCAATTATCAAAGGAGTTTTAAGAGAACATAGTTTTTCACATACTCAAAGCCTTGTCTCAATGGCATTCAAATCGAGGTATTACAATAACTAATTAAAAATACAGAATTCGTATTAATCTTAAAACATTCACTACATCAAACTCCATCAAATGAGCCCACACCAACTTCGAACACTATATTCAGGTAAATGTTTTGAGAGAACAAACTCATTTCTTCACTATTTAAAATACACCCAAATAACTCAACAACTAATTAAGATACAGAATTCGTTTGCGTCTTAAAACGCTCACCACGTCAAATGAGCTCCCACTAAGTTCGATCATACAATTCCTAAAACGTTTTGAGGGAACATTAATTAAATTAAAAAATAAGAAAGCACGTATATATTCTGATTGGTTGAACGGACTGGTTTAACGCTCTGAGGGGCAAGGACAAACTCTGGACTTAGCAGGAATCTACCAACTTGGACAACTTTTAGCCATGGACAATCATACGTTGTCGTATCACGAGCAAAATTTTTCAGAAATGTGAAAATTGACATGAAACCTAAGGTTCGACGCACTGCTAATGTTGTATGGAAAGAAGTATTATCAACCACAAAGTAAATTATCTATAATAACGTAATGGATTTAATGATGCTGAGGAGCAGCACGGGTCCCCTAGTTTTTGTTTAATTTTAGACTACAATTTATTGTTTATTTTTAATTTTTATAACAAGTCGTAATGCTGCAAAATTATACAATCTTCTCTTTGTCTTAAAATGTAACTTATGAGAAAAATTTTCGTAAGATAAAACTCAAAAATCGCTTAATTTTTTTGTGTTATGATATCGCCACGTAAGTTTGAAGCTTGAGCGTGGTATATGAAGATGGAATTTTGGAGCGTATGAATAATGCCATGCCTGACCGGGACCTTCGGATGAAATCCGAGACGCTAACCAATCGCGTCACGGAAGCCGACTAATTTTGTAAATAAATACATATTTTCAAATCCTTAGTTTAATAAATCTGTTTTTTTTTTTTTGTTTTTAATAACGTAATTTTGGTTATTTTTTATGTACAAATATATAACAATAAAGAAATAATAACTGAAAGTGAAATAAAATTAAAAAATTTAATACGATTTGATCAAAGTTATCTATCTACGCATATATATATATATATATATATATATATATATATATATATATATATAAAAAACTATAATCAGCAGACCATCTAGGCTGTGTAATCCCTTTCTGCATTTTTCAAATTGATACGTTGTTTTTTTTTTCTTTTGCCTCCTGCTGTTTTACTATTAAGTGCACTGCAGATGTAGCATTTTTTTTTCTTTTCAACAAAGGGTTTTTGAATAAAGTTTCTCTTTTCAATAAAGTTTTTCTTTTGTTTCATAACAAAGTAGCTACACCTATTACGCCATTGTAATTAAAATTCACCATTGACAACTTTTACGCAGTATTGATGCTGAAAAACAATTAAGACTAAAACAATTACGAAGATGAAACACTAAAAAAAGTTCTTTTTCAACTATGATTCTTTCCGAAAACTTTTTAATAAAATTAAAAAAAAAATCAAATTATAATATTAATCTTTTTTTTTTGTGCCCTGTTATAAATCAGTTGATTTCGAAGTCGAGAGTTCTAAGGTTCAAATTCTACTAAAGGTAGTTTAATTTTATACAAATTTGTATACTAGTTCGTGGATACCGGTGGTTTTTTCTTTTTTTTTTTCCTGTTTAGCCTCCGGTAAAGGTTTTTGGTGGTTTGGTTTCAATTAACCACACATCTCAGGAATAGTCGACCTAAGACTGTGCAAGACTACACTTCATTTACTTTCATACATATCATCTTCATTCATCCTCTGAAGTAAAACCTTACTGTGGTTCCGGAGGCTAAACAGAAAAAGTAGAAGATATTACAGATGTATGTACACATATAGAGTATCCTTATAGAGAGATAAGAGTATCCTTAGAATCGAATGTTGTCTGTCAGTAACCTGACATTGATGGTCAAGAATTTTAACGAACATAATATTGACTAATATATACTTACAAAAAAAGAACGATTAAATTAGAAATGTATCAGGTTCACACATAAAGGCCGCAAGACAATAGTGAATTACACTTGACAGAGCAATCCATTTACCGAGCAAAGCCGGTTGCTTGAGCTAATTTACCGAATAAACAGTTTCAGAAGGTTCAAAAACGATACCCTTTTTAATTATATTTGATACAACTGTAATTAGTTAAAATGGAATATGAACTCCTGCAACGCAAATATATTTATTTTGTAGCAAATGTCTGTCTGAATAGAGACTGTAATAACATGAATTTTACTTAATCTTCTATAAACACGCTCGGTTCGCTCTTATAAACAGATACACAGAAAGGGCAATAAAGAGAGAGAGAGAATAGAAAAAATGACAGATTTATTTAATGAAGAAACGTAAAACATAAATGGGCTCCCACACATGTTCTTGAATACCATCTCAACTCGGCTGTTTAGCTGTGCAGCAGAATTAATTAGCAATACGCGCATGAAGTCTAATATATAGAATGATAGAGAGAAAAATATTATTTTTCATCATATATATATATATATATATACATTTACTAGAAGAAATTTAATCTTGTCGCTTTTTTTAAAAATTATTATATGTTACTTTAATAACAATAATAATAACGGCTCATTATAGATAACAAGTACTTCAGAAAAAGTTACACATGCGTAACAATAAAATTATCTTTTCTTATTTAATTTTTTCAATTATACAATTAAAATTATATAATTTATCTAAAAATATAAAAATTAAGTCAAATGAAGAGATAAATAAACACAATTAACTACATCAATTGTATATGAATATCTTGGAGATAGTAAAATCAAAACAAAATTCTTTATAATTAGCTAACAAAATAATTATTCTACTAATAATATCTGTCGTGTAAATAGTATCAGAATTTTTTTTTATACATACAACTTTTATTACAGAATCTGTCAAACATTGGAATTATTTTGTATAAAAAATTACTTTTATATCTTTCCGTTTTCCTATATTTATTATTGTACTTTTATTTTTACATTTTCAGGATAATACTTCATCGTTTATAATTATTATTTATTTATTTTATATAATAAATAATCAAACGTAAAAAAAAACGGAATGAAATAAAAGGAAAGATTTATATACAATCTGTAAAAGAATCATGTAACAGTGATAAGAATAGGAGACGAATAAAAGTAATCTCCATTTTAGGAAAATACAGACAAAGATGTAATCTATTCATATTTTTCCTATTATTATATAAGTAAATCACGTACAAGAATCAATTCAAGAACATGAGGAAATTGTGAGTGGAATAATTTTCCATGCGGAAAAAGATAAAATGATTTAAATTTCCCATTACATTTTTCTTTGAGCTGAAATAAAAAATAAATTTGAAGAAATGCTGAATGCTATGGATTTATTGATAAAAGAGAAATTCAGTTTAAAAAGAGTAAAACCAAAGTGATGAAATGAGAAAGAAAATATGATGAAAAATTAAATGGAGATGTCATATAAAGTAAATGGTAGAAATGAATTTTGTTATTTAGGTACTAAAATTATAAAGATATGAAATGCAGACTGATCCCAGCAAGGAAAACTTCCATTAGGAAAATAAAACAGCAGGTGTCAAATAAAAATCAAAAAATTAAAAAGATATTTAAAAAAAATATACTTGCGGGGAGTTAAGCGCTTTATGGTGTCTAAAGATGGACTATAAAAAAGGGAGAATAGAAAACAAACCACAAACAGGAAAGAGAGAAATTTGAGGCAGAATCGTTTATTAAAGAAACAAAGCTAGATAGATATCTTGTGTGTAAAAAATGAAAAGTGTTAAGGAAGGCAAGATCAAAATAGATAAATAAGGTTGTAGGACAAATTAAGATAAATTTTAGTTCAAAACAAAAAAGAATGTTTGAAAACAACAAACCAATTAAAAAGTTACTAACTATAAAAATATAATAAAGAATTAAATAGTATTAAGACGTATCATTTACATGTAATACTAAAACAGAAATATAAGAATTTTATTAAATTCTGTTTCTTTCCCTACATGTTGAGAATGTATAAACGCACTGTTAAACTATCTGCTCTAGTGTTCCTTACGGCTTGACGCATATGAAGTATCTTAGGTACAAGTGAAACTTGTCAGATACGAGAACCCCCTTCTTATCCGTTTACGGTAGAAGAGTATTCTTTTCTGTTGGTGCAGAAGATAAGCTATGCTTATAACTCACGGACTTATAACTCAAAAATGGCTAACCGATTTTTAAACAGTAGATAATAATCAACACGTCTGAATTGCATAAATGACAGTATTTGAAAAATAAAAATTGCGGAAAATATACGCCATTTTTCTTTCAATTGATATATCGAAATATATTCTAACTACACATAGAAAGGGATTAAGTACAGGGATCATCGGAAAAGACTGCAGCAATATAAAAAAAATCGTATCTCAGAAACTACTAGAGATAATCAAACGAGTATTTTTTTTTTAAATTCACAAACTCAAAAAGTTTTTTACGTACGTTAAAATGTTTCAATATGAGCTCAATTAGTCGCTCTGTAAATATCCAGCAGATAATCGACTTCTGCCAAGATCAGCTGGATTATCGGGATCTCGGACACCCAATGAAATTATTGAGTATGTCAGAGATTCCCCAAAAATAAACGTGTGGTGCGGTTAGATGCCCGATCTTGTCAATGGCCCATTATTTTTTCATGACCCTACAATCACAGGAAGTGTTTACTAAGACATGCTACAACTGTACGTTTTCTCGCTAGTTGACCAAATTTAACAAGAAAGTAACGTTGCTGAATGTTTCAACAAAATGGTTCGTCTTCCATACTTTAGCCTCAGCGTTCCACGCGCTCTCAGTAAAAAATTCTTAATTGTTCGACTGGTAGGGCCGGTCTTGTGCTTTGGCCTCCGAGAAGCCAGATTTGACACCTCCAGACCTTTTTATTTGGGGATGGGTTAAAAATATTATCTACAGTGAAAAAAATCAGGGATGTACAACATTTAAAATATCGGATCACGCTGATAATGCCACAGTTACGCCTGCGATGATTCAGCGGACCTAGGCAGAAGTCGATTATCGGCTAGAAGTTTGCAGAACGACCAACGGAACTCATATTAAACCATTCTAAGGTACGTAAAAAAAAGTTTTGAGTTGATGAATTTAAAAAAAAATACATCTTCGAATATCTTTTGTAGTTTCTTAGATATGATTTGTTTAAATTGCTGCAAAAATTTTCATGACTTGTATATGTTAAAAAACAAAACACACACACACACACACACACACACACACACACACACACACACACACAGACAGAGAGAGAGAGAGAGAGAGAGAGAGAGAGAGAGAGAGAGAGACACTACTTATTAGAATGAAATGATGAAATTATTCTTATAAATTTTTTTTTTTCAATGCTTTTATTTACAGTCGCATTAACAATTAGTCATTAGCGAGTAAAGTAAAACTATCATGTAGTGTTACATAAAACAACAAAAACTTTTTTAATAAATTAAAGTTAATCTAAATCAATGTGTGAAAAAAAGCTGGCAAAGTACTGCATGAATTTTCCAGCCAACTTTACCGGTAATGCCGGTAAAGTTGTACAATATGTTCCAAAGATTTTTAATTGCAAAATCTTTGTGGCTTCACTTGAAAACTTTTATAATTCAAACATTAAGGGTATGAATTTTTATTAAAAAAAATCTGTTGTGGACATCACTTGACTTCCTTGCACGACTATTAAATTACACATACACACTTTTTAAAAAGAGAAGTACATAACATTTTATTTCATTAATAACTTCTCATATTTTTTCACTTTTTTTTTTGTTAATATTAAATTATTATTTATTTTAACTTTTTTTTTTACAATCAGAGGTTAATAATTATTAATAAATCAATATATTTAAATTAAAAATAAAAGGTTAAAAAAAGGAGATGAATCTAATTCAAACCGATGTGCCTTCCCCTTCAAAGATCCAAATATTTCATTAATTAAAATTTTATTTATAAAAATAAGTACCACTTATGATACATCGATGAGAAGCTCTCAATAAGGGCTTATTACTACAGTTAAGTAAAACTCTAAAATTACAACCTGTTTTGGATTTTGGGGTTTTTTGGACAGCTTTGGTTCAGTCGATAGCAATCAAAAGGGGAGGTGCAAAACTAGATGTTACAACAATCCTAAATCCAAAATTTCAATATCCTACGGCTAATAGTTTTTGAGTTATTGGAGATACATACGCACATACGAACAGACATCACGCCGAAACTAATCAAAATGAATTCAGGGATGGTCAAAATGGATATTTCCGTTGAAATCTGAAAAACGAAATTTTTCGCGATCACAGTACTTCCTTTACTTCGTTCAAGGAAGTAAAAAAAAAATTTTAAAGAAATCTGTAATAATATTGAACTGATAAAGTATAATTTTTATAAAAGTAATGAAAAAAATTTTTTTCAGAATACAAAAATCATTCTTTTTTAATTATAAAAATTAAAATAGAACCAAAACAGAGTAGACTATGTATTTTTTTATAGGTGGGGAATAAATTTTAAGAATATATTTTCTAAAAATATTCATATATCCTACTAGATTAAACTAAATAAATTTACTTAACTAAAGTTTTCGCTAAATCTAACAACTCCTTCAATAAAAGGTGAAATAAGAAAATATGTCTTCAATAAACCTTTTCTGCATTTTACGTCCGGGGTCCTAAAATGTCTACAATTTTACAAATTGTAGACATTTTTAGAATTCCCTATGTATGAAATACAAACGTTCAAATAATGTTTGAAAATTAATTAAACCAAAGGGAGACAGAGCAATGGAACAAAATATATTGAGCCGAATTTGAAGAAAATCCATTTGGTCAACCCCGAGACATAAGGCCAAAAGCAGTGCAACATACATGCCTACATATTTTTTTTGGTCTATATGAACTATTTGGACCCTAAATCAAAAAAAATTTCAAAAAACCCGATCTCCCATTTTTGACATGATCTCCATACTTTGTCCTTTAATGCAAATAACTGTTGTAGCTATATTCACCGGGAAATTACTTGCCTTTTTTTTTAAATTAGGTAATTCAAAATATTTTCTTAGAAAAAAGACATGTTATAAATTAAATTAATGAATTAACAATACTGTGATAATTATGAAATAAACTTTGCTTTATTATTTCATCTAAGTGACATCAAATGTATACCATTTAAAAAAAAAAATGTTAACGGAAATTTTATTATTCGTTAAACATCTATAACCCATTTATGGTTTACGAAAAATAATTTATTTAGTTTTAATAAATATTTTATATCTAAAGAGATAAACTGATAACATTCATTAAAGACAACATCATTTTTGTGATCTCTGTAGTCCGTTGTTTTTTTAAGTTTAGATTCCTGGTTGTTAATATTCTTATTATATTAATATTAATTATCTGGTTTCAACCGTAATTGAACCTTCTCCTTTTATGTTTAGTGAACAAGAAAAGAGTTTAGTCACCATGAGGATAGGGATAGTTTTGAGTGATTAATTCAATAAAAAACCACTTCATGGATTTTAATTATTTATTAGATATATACGAGAAAACTTTAAAACATTAATCAAATGAGAAGCAGGTATGCAAATATATTATGTTAATACTATTATAAAGTAATATAATCCGGTATTGAACAAAAGTCATAATATATATTTCACACGTGTATCTTTCAATTAAAATCGTTTTATCCGTCTTGAAAAAGTCTTTAATTATGAGCAGAGTAGAAAATGTAAGATGAAGTATAATGTTACTTCAGTTCGTGTAACATTAAAATTCCGAAAAATATGTGAATAGACTCGGACACTGAATTATAGTACCATCAGCAAAAGATATGAAAGCAGAAATTATTTATTCAGCAAAGTTTGTTTGAATAAAAATCTAATTAAGAGATTTACTGATGTACAATACAATATAAAACATTAATCACTAGTTAAAATAATCAGATAAAAACTTAATTAACCAATAGATAAATTTAATAAGACGTGTAATTTACATATTGCTATTTGCCTAATTAACATAAAATATACATTTAATAATAAAAAAATAAAAAAAATCAAATAGGGTAATAATTATAAAAATTGATGTATCGCTTAAGTACATTTAAATAAATCAATTTATTTCTGAAGTGGGTTACTTGAAAAAAAAAATTGTTTGAAGTAACCAACGATTTGGGGTAGCAACGATTACCAAGTAAGTAAAAATTTACCTTAAAAATAAATAATGCACTAACATATAACATTAGAATTAAAATATAAAATATTTAAAAACATTCTTTTCTTTGAAAAAAGAAACGAAAACAATTCTTACTAAAAAGAAAAAAATAATTTTGTTTTCAAACAAATTACTACAAAAAAATTAATTTCAAAAAACTTTTAAAAAAAATTTTCTCTTTATGCATAACTAAAAGAAAAAGCGTTGTGCACGCCCTCTTATACAAACACTTTATAATTAGAGCGTGCCCCACACTTTTTTTCATGCATAACTATTTTTTTTAAAGTAATTTTCTGTTTTAAAAATAATAATTTTTTACTTTTTACCATGAATTGTTTGTTAGTTTTCTTTGATTTAGTGATTTATTATTTTTTGGAAGAAAAGCAAGTTTAAAATATATTTTTTTTCTATTTTAGTAACTTCTTACGAAACCTTTATTGAAAAAATTGTTAATTTTTTTTAATCTCTTTAAATTAAATCTCTAAAACAAAATTAAAAGTTATAAAAATCTCTTCGTAACGTGTTAATTTTACCACAATTGTTTGAACTGGCAAATAAATTTTTAGTTTTAGTTGTTTTAATTCTTTAGTAAACAAAATATATATATATTTATATGCAGTTTTATTCTATAATATAACTTGGGTAATTAGTTTTCATTATTATAAATGATAACAGTTAATTAAATAAGATAATTAGCGAAAATAAAATGTAGAAGGTAAATTTACACTAGTTACATTAAAATCCGCTTCAATAACCACTTATCTACTCATACCGAATCTAGTCAAAATCAACCTGATCGATAACAAATCTTATCGATTCAGCTCCCTTCCTTAACACGATTCCCTTTTATTATATATCCGGGATTTCAGAAAGGACTTCACAACCTTAAAACAATATAAACATTTATTAAGATAACTTACAGATTCGGTTGAGGTCTCATTTCGTAGAAAAATACATTAAATATTGACTCATGTAGTTCATTAGTACTGAATTTGAGAAACAGCGCTGTCACCAATGTTGTTAAAAATGGGTACTTTTTCAATACGGGTCAACGTAATTTTTGAGAGTTCAGGAGGGAGCCTCCTAGTAGGCAATACAATCTATTCTTGGCACCAAACTTTCGTCGAGACAGGTGGCTTCAAGGATGCCCGCGCATCCTTGAAGCTACTGTGGAACAACTCAGAGAAAGATTTGCATGAAAGTAAAAAAAGCTTTGTAGTCCGAAGAAATCAACTTGACTTGCGTTACGTGAGACTGCCATTCCACAAACGAATGTTTGGCGAGTATTACGTAATCGATCGCACATGTAGTCATACAAACTAACCGTGATTCAACACATTACAATGAAGACATAGTTGCTTGGCTATAGTTTTGGATCATCCCGCAGACGACAATAAATTTTTACTGAAGAGTCAACCTTTCCTATTAGTGACAAAGTGAACACCATAACTGCTAAATATGGGGTACTACCAGCTATGGGGAAAACACTTACGAAACTCTGCAGTACATTCATGATAGTAGTCCTGTGTTCAATGGTTTTTGTGTTCTAAGAAAACAAAGACTGTACGGCCCGTTTTTCTTCCATAAGGCAACCGTAAATCGTATGGTTTACATAATTCCAAATTTTCTAATTCCTGACGCTGTGACCCCCAGCAAAACGGGTCACCACCTCACTGCCTACCTTCTTCTTTTTCCTGTTTAGCCTCCGGTAACTACCGTTTAGATAATACTTCAGGGGATGAATGAGGATGAAATGTATGAGTGTAAATGAAGTGTAGTCTTGTACATTCTCAGTTCGACCAATCCTGAGATGTGTGGTTAATTGAAACCCAACCACCAAAGAACACCGGTATTCACGATCTAGCATTCAAATCCATGTAAAAATAACTGGCTTTACTAGGACTTGAACGCTGGAACTCTCGGCTTCCAAATCAGCTGATTTGGGAAGACGCGTTCACCACTAGACCAACCCGGTGGGTTACCTCACTGCCTACCGCCTAGAAGTCCGAGATTTACTTGATACTGGATTTCTCAGTCGGTGAAAGTGGTCGTGAAGATCAAATTGCATGGACACTTCGCTCCCCAGATTTGACCCAGCTAGATTTTTTTTGTGGGGTTTCATTAACCGGTATATATTCATGTATATATAAAATGTAGACATATATGAAATTAACAATAGAATATTGTCCATTCAATAACTTACGTTGCTGTGAACAAATTAATTTCACCATTGTATTGCTAAATTTAAACAGATAAACGATAATCACTGCTGAATCGTATCTATTTATTCTGTTTGAAAAAAGCAAGTAGATCTAAAGAAAGCGAAATATAATGTAAAATATATTCTATCTAACCAGTTGTTTAATTCAAGAGTGAACAATCATCAGAATTAGAAGAAAAAAAAATGATAGAAAATTAATGTTTCGTTGCTTTTTTAATAAAACACTGAAATTATGACGAATACACTTATGAAAATTGATAATTTTGATGAGATTTGTGCAATTAGTCTTTACTAGTATCTAACTAACTAAGCGTATCGTATCTCGCGCCGATTTTTGTATGGATATACGATCTTTTTACTGAATTTTTTTTATAAAAAAACATTCAGCGCAATGGTTAACATTTGGATCATGGCAATTAAATAAGTTTTATCGATTTTTTTTACCCGGAAATAATATTTAAGCTGTCACTTAACAATCTTAAAATAAAAGATATCGATTTTAACAGATATAAAAATATTTTAGAAAGTTAAGGTTCATTTAATGAACCTTTAATGAGCCAATTAATGAACTTTTAACGAACCATTTAATGATGATTATTGGCAGAAATAATTCAAAATAAAGAATACAATATTTACAAAAAAAGAGTTTAAAAAAAATTGAAATTCTTTTTTCGTAAGTAATGTATTCTTTATTTTTAATTTGTTTTTTTATATCTTTCATAAAATTTACCGATCTAATTTCCGCTTATAGTTGATCTATAATTAATAATCAGTTCGGAGAAAAAAATTACGCATTTTTATCGCATATATAATACATGATGATGTGTTCTTATCAGCCTGATAACTGATTTAACCTTCTTAGTCATATAATAGCAATTTCTGTTACATAAAAACTCTCTGAGGCATATTATGTAATATGCATGGAAGGATTAAGAGTTAACCCAACAAAAACGCAGCTCTAGGTTAGTTTTTCTGTACATATACCGGATACAACAGGTTACATGCAGAAGACAAGCCGTCAAACCGTACTAATATCAATAGCTCAGAAACTTTATCAATTCTCATATCTCTTAGCACGGGTTCATTAAAACTAGAAAAAACTGAGAGCACAACCGGCGAATAATGTGTAAATAAAAAAAATGGGATTCAAAATGCATATGCATATGCATATGGATGATCTAACCAGAGAGGAACTGCTAAAGAAGACGAATAAATCCTACCCAAAGCCTCTTCAAATAATGGAAGTCTATTTTGTCTACGCTGGTTCAGAATAGATAAGAAGAAACACACTACTGATCAGTGACACTTCGTTCAAATTTATTTCGCAAAAAATTATTTTTCTTTCACTTTATACACTTATATATATA
Organism: Lycorma delicatula; assembly: GCF_047948215.1. Classification (NCBI taxonomy): domain Eukaryota; kingdom Metazoa; phylum Arthropoda; class Insecta; order Hemiptera; family Fulgoridae; genus Lycorma; species Lycorma delicatula. Next base: position 75,361,162 of record NC_134456.1, read on the forward strand.
TATATATATATATATATATATATATATATATATATATATATATATATACTGTGTATACATTATTCCATTATTATTTCAACCGTTTTATATATATATATATATACACACTAGTGTATCACGAATTTATTCCGGGACTTTCGTAACACCTATTCTACTAACGTAAAAAGTTCATATGAACATATGTTCCAAAATGCTTTGTTTGCGACTGCTAGTGAAGGATACCGTCCGTTTTTCAACTATCCCGGCCGGTGAAATGAGGTCGTACTAAAATATTTAGGTCGTTAATAAAGGAGCAGAATTAGTGATTTCTTACAGTTTTTGACTTGAAAAATCTAATAAAATAGGTCCCACAACCTTATCTACAGTAATTTTTGAGAAACCAATAAGTTGGGGGTAAAAACCTAGTTTTTTAAGTTTGACGTACAATAATTTTGTGAAATGGGTAATAAACGCATAAAAGTTTTAAACAAAACTTGTAGATAATCTAATTCTGAACAAAACTGTGTAAGGTAAGTTGAATAAAATAAAGAAAGGTTAGAAAAATTCTGAATTTTATTTAGAAACAGTGAGTGCATTTACTACATTAGTCAGAAAAGTACGTGTTTAAGTAAACAACCAAATTATTTTTTTTTGGTTTTTTTGTGATGTGAAAAATTTGTAAAAACAAAATTAAATTAATTAATTGGGGTAAAAATAGAGTTTTTATCCCAATCTATTGGTTTTCACCCTAGATTTCTCAAACATTACATTACATTGTAGATACGGTTCTGGGACCTATTTTATTCGATTTTTACGGTCAAAACCATAAGAAATCACTAATTCTGCCCCTTAATTAACGTCCTAAAGATTTCAGTACGACCTCATTTCACAAGGGTAGCTGAAATCGAACGTAATCTTCTCTAGCCGTAACTTGCAAACGAAGTATTTTAGGACATATGTTTATATGAATTTTTTCCATTATTTTCACGAGTAGAATAGATTATGAAAGTTCTGGGAGAACTTCGTGATAAATTTTGTATATATACAGAGTGAACAATATAAAAACGAACCCATAATGAAACCGCTACCCAACACTATTTAAGAAAGACTCTCACACAACTACCGTGAGTGGTAGATGTATATGTTACTACTGATTGTTGCTGCCGTTTGTCAGGTGGTTACGTGTCCGTGCTGTATACGTTTTGTTGCAGTGCAGTATTGTGAGTGCACTTGTGTTTGTGTAAACTGCCTTATGCAATCCAGAAGAGGATAGCTGTAGTTGAGGCCTATATTAGTTTTGGATCGTTTGAAGAATCAGGTCAAGTATTCGTAGAAAGATTTCCGAATGCCTGTATTCCAGTGAAGAGTATCATACACGATTTAATTAAAAAATGGCGTATCAAATGCAAAACGATATAGGTAGTCTTCCGTTAGGACCCCACACGGCATTGCCTATATTGAAAGGAGAATTACTGCCAGTCTAAAAAAAACATTACGCAAGTAATCCCAATAATCTGGTGTTCAATACACATCTTATCGTAAAATTCTTCATGAATAAAGATTGAAACCATACCGCGTTACAACTGTACAACTGAAGGAGACAGACAACGAGCTGTCAGCAGAGGACGGAGGCCTGCACGTTCTCCAGAGATGTGTATTTGCGAATTTCTCCTTTGGAGCTACTTAAAGGAGAGAGGAGTTTATGCATCTAATCCCACGATATTGATGAACTGTAGACGAACATTCAACGAGCAATCAACGCAATTGACAACAACGTATTGCGTCAGACGACTCTCAATATGATCAGTCGAACACAAAAGGGCATCGATGCCCAGGATGGTCATTTTGCAACAATAAGGTAAATAAATACAACATTTAAATTATGTTTTATGTTTTTCTTATATAATTTATCCGAATCATTCATAAAATTTCATTCTAACACAATCTACCAATTCTGGAGCGGTTACGTTACGGGTTCGGTTTTACGTTACTTACATGTAAATACACATTGTACAGCTTAGTAACCATTCATCGAACGGACAAATACATAAATATTTAGCTCTTCCATTTGTACGTCTTTATCCTTTTGAGCTAAAAACAGTTATCACTATTAATCAACATAACTTTTGTATAATAAAACAGAACTCATTATATCAAATACCAAATGTAAGAATGGAAAATTTAATGTTAAATTTTTAATCTTCACATGACTCTTTGCTATTTCATTTAATAGATCAATCTGCTAAATAATATTTCATAAATATTTAGTATTCTAGCAATTCGAAAATAGCAGAATTGTGATGAGGAAAAGCTTTTCTGCTGATATATATATATATATATATATATATATATATATATATATATATATATATATATATATATATATATACTGTAGAGTGTCACTAATAAGTAGTGTTATCAATGGTAATTATGATTTCAGTACTTTTGAAATATAAACTAGAAATAGCAAAACCCAATAGATAAAACCCAGTTTTATCTTTTTAGAAATGATTTTAAAGGAAATACATTTACATTGAATTTTATAATAAGATCCTATAACAGATTCTAGTTTCTATGCAAAATGTTAAAAATATCCATGGGAATTAAGGATTTACTACTATCATCACAACTTAATCCGAAAATAAATTATATATAAAATTCACCCTTAATTACGTGTTTAAAGGGAAACTCAAGATGCGTCTTATGGAATGTTGGTGTTATTAATAACAAGAATTCAAAGTCAATATAATTTAAATGTATTGCGTTAATTTAAAATAGTAGGTTCAGAAAGATATACGGAGATTAGGGAATATTCATTTTTTCCGTTTAATCCTCTTACAGGAGTTTTTAAAATTAATTAAATTGAGTAAATATTTTCCAGAATGAAAGTGACATAACATTTCTGACAAATGTTGGACTTATCTCAAGTGGAGATAAACTAATTATTGGAAAAAAGAAAATGGTATCCTTCCCCTCTTCCCAAAGCTGAAGTGAAGAAAAATCATTTTATAACGCAAGCTCATTACCTAAGAAGTAATACTTGATGGATTTCGAAAGTTTTCAACTCTTCAGAATCCAGCAACCCATTCCACTTACTACATAATTCCACCTCTCATAGGAAATTGAATTTTTTTGCTTTTTTAAATTTTTACCTAAACACCTTCTCATGAATAACTAGGACAAATTTTTATTTTCTATCTATGCAAAAAAATTGCATAGATAGACGATTTTAATAGGGAAATAATTTACAAGTATTTATTTAGTTAATTTCTCAAACATGGTACCGCTGGTATTTTAAATGAACAATTAGTATTTAATGTAATCCACCTTACTAGCACGTTCATATGTATTCTAGATCTTTGCAAAGAACAAAAATAGTATTCTTTATATTTTTAATTAAGAGCTAATTGAAAGAAGATAAAACTGAGGTGGTTATAGTATTTAAATTTAAGTTACCTAAATTATTTTTCAGTTTTATTTTGATATTTACCTATTTTCTCCAACTTTTATTTAAATTATTCAGCAACAACTAAATTAATAAATTAACAATTAATGTAATCCACCTTACCAGCACGTTGATATGTACTCTAGATATTTCGGCCTACCCGGAAGCCATCATCAGGAGTTAAAATTAACATATTTTAAGGCAAAAGTTTAAAAATCATAGTTAAAAATTGAAAAATACAGTCATGACTGTCTAGGTCCTACCGTATAGTCACGACAAAAAACGGTCATGACTGACAGTTTTAAAAATAAATAAATAAATTTATTTATATTTAAAACTCTATCATGACTGCCTCGGTCCTACTAGTGAACTGCATACTCAGTGTATTGTGTTGTTTATAAAGTATACTGCATTTAGTATACTAATAGGACCGAGACAGTCATGACTGTTTTTAAAATTCCTGATGATGGCTTTCGGGTAAGCCGAATTATCTAGAGTACATATCAACGTCCTGGTAAGGTAGATTACATTAATTGTTAATTTATTAATTTAGTTGTTGGTGAATAATTTTAAAAAAAGTTGGAGAAAATAGGTAAATATCAAAATAAAACTGAAAAATAATTTAGGCAACTTAAAATTTAAATAATATAACCACCTCAGTTTTATCTTCTTTCAATTAGCTTTTAATTAAAAATATAAAGAATACTATTTTTGTTCTTTGTAAAAGTACATTTAAAAAAGAAATGTTGAAGTAAATCGATGGTACTACGTAAAACGATTACTCAATCGTTTAGAAATTGTAGCATCACTTCTACTCTTATCCGAAGCTTTTTTTCTAAAGAAAAAACGTCTCACTGGAGCGGTTACTTTCACTACATACAGTATCTGTAATAGCGTCACTATGCCTGCTGGTTAGATTTAGGCTGGCGTTATCGTAGAACTCACGGCTATAGAATGCGTAATTCATTTTCCCAAGCTCATCTGGCTGGGAAGCCGCCAAAAAACGCAACCTTTCTACTGCTATTATCTCATAATAACGGTAAGAAAAAATATTCTGCCATAACAAAAAGAAAAAAACTATTATTCAAATGGATTCCTAAAATTTCATAAGCACGTACCACGTAATAGAGGATGTATCAGCACACGCAAGAACCGACCATCCCATTCATATTACACTATAAGCATAATAGATAGATACTCATTCAAACAAACTATTGTTAAGATTATGGAAGTATATAACTTTTCATAAAAAAAAAAATACGTGATATTTTTTTCTAACACATTTCTATTCTAAAAAAAAACTATTTAATGTACATAAGGAAGAACTTTAACATATATTCTTTGTAATTTTATTAATAACCTTGCAAATACCAATTTTTTATTACGTAAAATAGCAATAATTTTATTTTAGGTTACAAAATATTAAATCGATAATCATGAATTAGCCTTTAAGTTTTTTGGTTAGAAAAATATTAAAAAATGGAAGAAAAAACCACTTATATGAGAAAAAATGTTTTTATTGATGCGAGTATCGAAAAAAAATTCTATTCATAACTGTAAATATCCACTGAAAAGTAAAATTTAAGATATATTTGGCTGGATTTATTTTTATATTCTTTTTGCTTTTTTTAGTTTATTTTTAATTAATTAACGCTTTCATTTTTTTTAGTTTTTTCCACTCTGAAGTTCTACAGTAAGGTTCAAAAATGACCATTCTCACATCAAATCAGTACAAAAGACTGGAATGGACAATGAGTGTTTTGGGTCAAGTTGGGGACTTTTCGTTGAAGGATCACCGAAGGAGTGATGAAGTAAGAAATTGCCGGGAATACAAGGCATTGTTCATCTAATACAAAATTACAGATATACGTAAATAAATCACATAATATGGACTCAAATGGAAAACTGAAGTTATGAGACGATAAATACAAGTGGTTGTGATTCCTGTATGGTATCCTGTTTTACGAGGAAATAGAAACTAGGCCTTCTAGTGCCTGGTAACATACAAAATACATGTAGACTCAGCCCATGATGCACTGGCTTTATAGGTCTGGTCGTCCACAACACAGACGATCTACAAATCGGTTTCAGGTTGTCATGCACAACAACTGCTTGTTAGGTAGTGAAAGTTATGGTCTCTTGCTCAACAACCAGTACACGTTTCCTTCATCTTAATATTTAGTTATATTCTCTTTTCCCTTAAATGGGCCTTCCACGTCAGACGATGATTAAGAAGAAAACCAAGGTACAGTACATTAGGAACATGCAGTATGGAAACACCATCGTGGTGGACCCGTGCGCAGTCTCCTCGCCTCATTGCAAATGTCAAATGAATCGATTTCGCTTGGTTAATTTTAATCTTCCATCTACATAGCCATCCGTTGTTTTGGTCCAATTTAGAATGTTGTTTACTTAAAGCTAGAGTTGAGTCAACATCGATAACCGTGTCATCGGCAAATGAAGACCACTGAACCAACAGTCCGGTGTCGGAAGGTCCACTGCAAAAATGGAGTATAAGACAGGTTCTAAAATCGAGCCTTGAAAAATTTCATACTTAGTATCGAAGAACACAGACCACTTCTTGTAACACTTCACCTGTGAAAAATGTCCATCCAGGTAACTAAGCAAACCATGTAATATGGTTGAGGTAGGCTCTGTTTTAACTCATATAACAGATCTGGACGCCAGACCATGTCAAAGGCCGGTTGAATATTCAAGAAGGAGCCGAACAGTATTTCTTCTCCTCAAGAGATTTGGTGAAAACCTTTAAGAGTCTATGGGTCTGCTCAATAGTGGAGTTACCAACTGCGAAGCGAAACCGATGATCAGAAACTACATGATATCCATAAGAACAGGTCACAATCTCCGAAGAAACATATTCAAACATTTTAGAAAAAATTAGTTATAAAAACTTATCGACCTATAGGAAGATATATCATGTACCAGTCTATCTGGTTTCGGGACCAAAACCATTTTTGAAACTTTCCATTCCGTCGGGAAGCACGTACTGCGCAGGATACTATTAAACAGTTATGCACGGGATGTCTTTGAAAGAAGCATAAGTGTCATTTTGTTAGAAACTACGTCAAAGCCTTCTATCAATCCTCCTCCTTCTTGATTACTTTTAGAACCTCTGGTAATGAAAATGGCTTAAGAATAACATCAGAGGAATCAAGTTACTAAAAAATTCGAGAATCTCTTCCTTGCCAGCCCCCCCCCCCCGTTATGTCCTGTGATTCAAAGAAAAGTCTTTGAATCACTTGACTTACGGATATATTTACCTCCTGTGTAAGGACTAGGATGTCATCAGCAAATCGGTTAGCCTTCTCTCCATCGCTCTAAGCCCATGACTCGGCCAACATTGCAAAGGAGGAAATGAGGGTGAAGGCTGTTGAAGATTATTGGTGGCTTTAGAGCCACCAATAATCTTATTTAGATAAGTGCATAAAATTAAAAAAATTAACAAATAATAATCACATAAAGAACTATTTTAATTCCTAAAAATTATCTTTAAGCAGACACGCATGGGCGTACATCGGGTGGAGGGAGTGCGTGTGCGCGTGCATGTATGTGTACGTGAGAGAGAGAGAGAGAGAGAGAGAGAGAGAGAGAGCGAAACGAATCAAGCGCCCTATATGGTGTCTATTATAAAAGGACTAAATAGAAGAATTGCACGAAGTTAATAATTGTTTCTCTTGTGAACTTAATTATTTTGAGAAAACATTCACAAAAAATTCTTTAGCTCTCTCTCTTTTTTATGTAAGCTGCATATTATACAGATTAAAATATTCTTTAAAAAAAATAATCATGTTAATAATTTACCATTTTTACATTTATTTAATTGTTTAAAAACCAAAAATTAATATTTAAGTTAGGATATAACAAGATTTACGACCAAGTTTTTTTTTTTTTACTCAAGTCGTGCAGTTATGCGATTATATCGGTATGAAATTAAATATTGCCGGTGTACGCAGTCCCACTACCACAAACCCGACCATCATAGTTCAATAAAGGTAGAAATCCTGCCCTTATGACCCATCCCGGTATTAATATCTTTTTGATGTTATTTTATAAAGGTGCGCTGAATATAATGCCAGCTTTTATACAGTAATGAAGATTTATATCGGATGTACATGCATATGGGGCTATAATCCCCAGTCCTCTTGGACTTTGCCTATTAAAAGAAACAACGTCCAATAAGGAATCAAGACAACATGCATATGAACCATTAATTATGTAGTATAAACGCAATCAAAATACTAATTATTTTTATATTTACATCAATTAATATAAAATTATTACCCTTTATGCCAATACCGGTATACCATTTAGGATCAATTCGCCATACATAAAACAACAGATCATCTCATGTTTTATGACATGAAAACGGTAGCAAGGGTAAATAAATTTCAAATGGGAATAAAAAATTGTATAATTAACAAGTATACATAACCGCAATTAATTCTTTGTTATCTTTATTTAATTATTTTTAAGTAAATACACATTTGCTTAAAAAAAATAATCCCTTGATAAACGACCAAATTATTAGCCCTATTATTTTTTTTTAATAAGCACGTCGGACACTCCTAACCCCTCTCGTGAGAAAAGCACGGAAGGATAAAAAAAAGCCATGCTAAAAGTTAAAAAAATAAATATTTAAATTCTTTTGGTATCGATTTTTAGAAAACAAAGCCAATTTAAAAAGAAAAAACTATCCCAATTACTGTAAACCGATTCTTAATTTAACGACGATTTTAATAACACAAAATTTTATGGAATTGAATAAATACCCGATTTATACACTTATAGAGGGGGTATATATTTAAATACCCCCTCTTCTCATGAGAAAAGCACGAATTGAGGGTAAAAAAAGCCATGCTAAAAGTAAAAAATAAATAAATGCAAATTGTACAAGAACACCACAGTCTAACCGTTTAAAGATTGTGTAATTTAATTAAATTTTTATTATTACTACTAAATTTATTGTGATTATTTTTTGAGATGATTAACAAAAACTATATATTTTTTGTTTTATTAATTATCATGAAAAATTTTTTCTTCGAGATGAATTAAGGGTAAAAAAAGCCATGCTAAAAGTTAAAAAAATAAATATTTCAATTCTTTTGATATTAATTTTTAGAAAACAAAGCCAGTTAGAGAAGAAAAAAATATCCCAATTACTGTAAACCGATCGTTAATTTAACGATGATTTTAATTACTCAAAATTAAAAGGAATTGATAAAATTCCTTTTAAAATTCCGTAATGAGTACATTTTACTGTTCTTGATATTTTGTTCGAAATACTTTGAATATCAGAATGACATCAGGCTAAATAATATTAAGTTACAACAATTCACTATTAAGCAATGATGAAAATTAAAAAATAATACCTTCAAATCGACTATGTCGACATGTTTTTTTAACTATTTTGTTTAAAAAAAAATATTTAACTTAATTTAACATGAAATAATTACATCGAGATCACCAAAATAACTGGCATCGAAGTTTTATAAGGATGATTATTTTTTTATAAGAATAAATAAAAATAAAAACATGTGGATCCCACATGGCTTCCTTGTATGCCTATTAAATTACATATACACATTTTTTTACAATCAGAAGTTAATAATTATTAATATATCAATATATTTAAATGAAAAAAAGTTAAAAAAAAGAAGGAAATGAAGTCGGATTCGAACCGATGTGCCTTACCTTTTTACGATCCAAATATTTCATTAATTAAAATTTTATTTGACTATAGCACTGGAACCAATGAAATTAAGTACCACATGATATATCGTTGAAAAGCTCTCAATGAGGGCTGATTACTGCAGTTATGAAAAAGTCCAAAATCCAAATTTTTGGATTTTGAGCTTTATTGGACACTTTTGGTCTAGTCGATTGCAATCAAAAGGGAATGTGCACGATTAGATGTTACAACAGCCCCAAATCCAAACTTTCAACCATCCTAAGACTAATTGTTTTATAGTTATGCGAGATACATACATACGTACGTACCGACGTCACGCAAAAATTAGTCAAAATGGTTTCAGGAATGGTCAAAATGGATATTTCCGTTGAAATCTAAAAACCAAATTTTTCTCGATCACAATACTTCCTTTACTTCGTACAAGGAAATAAAAACACACCCGGTCGATTGAAAACTTTCATGTATTTTAACAAGTCAAAAAATCAACTGTATTTAGTGTTTTAGTTTTACTTAACTTAATTACAACATACGTGTCAATGTTCTAACAATTTTCTTTAATTACTGTCTTGATTACCAATTGATCAGCCGCATTAAACATAGACTCTATAACCAATTTGCTTATAATAGTTATCGTACCTTTCTATATAATGAATAAGGTAAGTCTTATGATTTACATCACTATACGTTTTAATAACGTTTAATAAATACATAGTATATGAGCTAACGTATATTATTATTAGCTGTGGGGAGCTTAAAATTCTCTTGGCAAGATATTTAATTCAAAAAGAGGATTAGTTAAAAGAAGATTATTCAAACTATGTTCCAAGACATGTAATCAATCTTGTAAGCAGTTTATTTTCAAATTCTGAAATACTTAATGTCCATTGTATTTATGTAAATTGTATAGCAATAATATTTGCGTACCGTAACTTCAGGAAGAATGGTGCTGACAGACATCTGAACAAAATGAAAGAAAAAATTTGTCAGGATAATTAATAAAACAAAAAAAAAATATAGTTTTTGTTAATCATCTCATAAAATAATCACAGTAAATTTAATAGTAGTAATAAAAATTTAATGGTTAGACTATGGTGTTCTTGTACAATTTGTATTTATTTTTACATTTTACGATAATTTATTATATTTTTGCACATATTTTAATGATTGTTTTCAAGTAATTAATTTTGTAAAAATTTCCCTTATGACGATGTATAAACAAGTAATATTTTGATATTTTAAAAGTATAATATAAAAGAGGAATATAAGGCAATTAAAATACCCTGCTAGTTACAAAATTATTGAAATAATAAATAAATAATTTGTTCTCTATGGGAGACACTAAGCTGTCACTAAGCAGACTCAACTTACTCATTCCTTAGGAACCAAAAAGAGGGGTAAATCGCTTTTTCAAAGTCAATGTGAAAGAGACTAAATAAAAATTTATATAACATTTTGGGATGCAAAAATTTCAAATTTCACAAAAATATCTATTTTAAATATTAGTAATTTCTCTTAAAATAATCACTTAATGAGAATAATGGAGATTAAAGTTACATTAATTAACATCCATATATCTTCTGAATTTTTTTGAAATAGAAGCTTTAATTTGGAGCATACAACACTACAGTGAAACCTCTACAAAACGGAACCTCCAAAAAACGGAAACCACTTCAAAACGTACGGTTCACAAGTCCCGATATATTTTTATAGAAATTAATCTCATCAAGACGGAAACCTTCGCAATACGGAAACGGATAGGAAACATAGATTTTACTTTTAATTTTACATATTAATCTTGTCCCATAACACGGAAAGGAAATTACGAAAATAAGTTGTACACCCCAATGATTTTCAAATTATAAATCCAGTAGATTATTATTATAAACAGTACTGTAACTGTTGTTTATCTAATTATTCGCCGTCACATTCTTGGTTCCAAACTTGGCTCAAACTCCAAACAAGGAGAGGATACAGAAAACAAAATTAACAGTTTTGGAAAATATTGGGTATGGTCGCACAACTGGAAGAATTCGTGATTCGTATAAATAGCGATGATTTGCGACAGAATATGTTAACCGCTAGAAATATTATTGAAAACGAAAGAGTAAAATAGAAACTTGAATATTCAAGGAGTAAATTACTGAAACAGAAAACTATACTTGGTTATTTTAGAATTAGTGTTTGATCATTCTAATTAAATGTAACTTTTAAATGAAAAATTAGTAACTTGTAAAAATAAAAAGCACTTTTAGTGTAACTGAACAATTTTTGAAAATTGGTGGTTAATGTTCTGTGTATGGAGTATAATTTCCGGATTATTCCAAACGTTTATCCTTGTCTAAGTTCACTTTACATGTATATAATTCATAGCACAGGACCTCACGATAAATTAGCTCAATTTTTAAAAAACTTTGCAAGAAGACGGAAACCGTTTCAAAACGGAATTATTACTCGGTCCCGTCAGATTCCATGGGAAGGCTTTACTGTTCAATACTCTATGAAAACACGTGTCAGATTCTTTTTTAAAACATGAACCTGTATTAAGGGTAAATTTCAATGTTTTTCAATCCAATTATGATATAAAATGGAATTCGATTTTCAATGTAACTTCAAAAATATATAAAACAAAAAAAAAAATTAATGGGATTTTTCTTTTAATTGTCCAAAAAGGATGAACTTAATGTCCTACTTTTCTTTGATATTTGATCTAGAGTGAACATAAAAAAAAGAATTCAGCATAATTAGAAAATTGAACAGAATTTCCTCCTTTATTATCCCTTAACAGAGAACTCTTAGAAATTTCCTTAAAATTAACTTTACGAATAGGAAACGCCTTACAGAATTTCTCATCACATCTCTTATTTCCAATTACAGAGATCGGAAGAATTATTTTTAAAGGGGTATTTAAGAAAAGAAAGTAAAAAAATAAGCTTGATTAACAATCCCGAAGGAGTTCAAAGAGGGTCTTTATCGGTAATTTCCAGAGAAAATAGTAACAGCTAATCAATAATAATAGACCTTTTCTTCTAATTAGTAAATATGTTTAAACTATTTTCAACTGTTTTAGAATAAGAAGAGATAAAATTTAAATTTTCGTTTGTTGACGTGCAGGAAAGCTTCAAATCTGTAACAAATTCGCTTTACGGGAAAATGCGCATGTATTGTTGGCGATTAAAATTCTTAACAGGCCAGAACGTCGGTTTTTAGCTAATCAGAACTGGACGTATCGTTTTCAAGATATTGAAAAGTTATCTTTTTAAAAGTGTGTTTAAAGGAGCAGCAAAAAATAATTTATTCCATAACTCTGTTTTTTTACGCTTTATTGAAAATTATAATAAAATTCATAAAAAAATAAATAAGGAAGAAAAATACGATCTTTAACATTTCATTTGCCGATAAAATGAATACT